>NC_058049.1:12422578-12515078 GCF_020085105.1 Siniperca chuatsi | reverse complement strand
AATGATCATTATGCAGCCTTCCTGAGGATGCAAAATAGTGTTTTCTAATTGCGCTATGGTCCCTCTATGCTCTAATGTTTCTTTGTATACTGCCACTGGATTTGTTCAATATAAGAAGTTGGTATTTTGCCAGCATGAACTGCTTTGACATCATATTTCACGATTGGTCAATTTAATGCATACCCTTTTGAAGTTCATCCATTGGTTTCATTGTCCTTCTCATACATTAATCAGTCATGAGTGGGCTAGTTGAAAGTGGAGTAACTATCTGCAAGGCCAGGTTTATAAATGCTAATCTGCCTTTACTGCCTCTTTATCATCCTCTTATGCACCAGTAACCTGTTGTCACCAGTGGGTTGAATCCCCCACAGGCTATGTGAGCAGTATAGATACTGACAGTGAATAAGGGGAAGCAATATAATAATTATAGTGCCTGACCCTCCTCCTAGCCTCTCTCTAAGTGTTGCCAGGTCAGCTGATTTTCCAGCTTCTGGAGAGGATTGCTGCTGTAATTTCACTTCAGTGTGAGCTGTAAATAATATTTTGTGCGGAGCAGCCAGCCACACTGTCATTGATGCACACAGTTATCTCAGGCTCTGGCTCTCTGCCTCCTGATTCACACCACCCCCCCCTTGCCCACAGGAGGTACATGTGCATCATG
Source organism: Siniperca chuatsi (assembly GCF_020085105.1). NCBI lineage: Eukaryota > Metazoa > Chordata > Actinopteri > Centrarchiformes > Sinipercidae > Siniperca > Siniperca chuatsi. The sequence goes on along the minus strand of NC_058049.1, from coordinate 12,514,417 downwards.
AAGAGAGAGAAAGATAGAGAGGGGGAGAGGGTGACTGCTCATACCAAAAGGCACCGAGAAGGCTTCATGTGTCTCACTTCACTCTCCCACTATGGTGCACTGTGCCAATAAATCCTGAGTGTCTCTTTGGAAAATCATTAAAGATGGCCGTGGGAACGAGTGGGGCTGGGCTTTTCATCAGGGGGGAAGCTCCAGAGGTTGTAATGCTCTGACAGGAATGCAAAATCACCCAGTTGCCTTTGATGTTCGTTCAAGCCCTTGAAGGCAGCAGTATGATCTGTGAGAGGTGGAGCCTGGAGCCCCTGCCTTAACTGAAATGAGAACAGCACAGACACATGAAAACACCATCAACCGGGCAGCACCTCAGTATCTTTTTTTGCACCATGGTAACCAGTACGCCTCCTCCTACTCACTAGCTCGGTTGAAATCACCCATGTGAAGTTTCTGATTTATATTTTGTTCTGTACTGTAGCAAATACTCTTTCTGCTCAGTAGTGAATTACACTCAGGCTCCTGTAAAGTGGCCCAGTCCTGCACACCCCAGTTAGAGTTAGGAAGCTTGACAGGTGCTCTTACCCTGTGCACAAAGGCAGGAAATGGTCATGTTGACACAAACAGAATTGTTTTGTGTTTTGGATTATGTAATATTAGAACTTAGTGCTGAAATAATTAGTCATTTAATCGATTAATTAAACAACAAGTATTTTGATAATCGTTGAAGTCCTTTCTTAGGCAAACATGCCAAACAATCTCTAGTTTCAGCTTCTCCATTGCGAGGATTTGCAGTTTTTTTTGTTTGTCATGTGAATAAACTGAATATCTTTATTTTCTGATATCTTACATGCAAAACCATTAATTGAGAAAATAATTGGCAGATTAACTGATGATAAAAATAATCGTAATAATACGTAATAGTAAGTTAGCTGGACTGTTTCATGGTTGCAGTTCACGCTTGTTGTGTGAAGGATAAGATGTCTTGGTTGATTTTTATTTAGCATCATATGCCAAGAAGTAGTATTGCATTTTAATGGAAGCCTCTTGGGGTTATTTAGGCACAAACTGTAGACCGCTTAAATATTGTAATGTCCTTTGTCTCAGTAGGATGTTAAAATACCATGTACTCTTATCAAAGGATGGTGAAGAGATTCTAGCCTACTGTTTTTTTGCTGTGGTTTAGATTTTGATTCATAAGCACTCCAGTGATGTCATGAGATTTACACAATTTATTTCCATAACATGGAACACCCATCTTTGATGCTGTGAGTGTTTTTCTTGTAGCTTTGAAGTACACCTTTTGAGGGGGGGGGGTCTTATTCAGAGGAGTTTGTCGCTGCTCAGGGTGCAGCAACACTCTGGTGCTCCTCTTTCTCAGTAGGGCTTCCCCCTCATCCTTCTGTCCTCCTCTCCATCTCTCTTCAGTCTATCCATCCTGCTGCAGGCTGATGCACTGAGGCCTGCCAGTCTCAGATCTGTCTACTTGACTGTGACCCAGGCACTAGTAAGCAGGCCCTTACCTGGCAGAAGAATTTATGTGTTGTTATGTGTGAGAGATTTGTATTGCATGTCAAATGGCCCCATGGCTCTGTAAACCTGTTTCTCAGGTCAGGTAAGAGCAGGTCTAAGATACACAAGCCTGCACACACTCATTAACACAGACAGTGTTGACACGCACACAAACCTGCACATTAAGGTGATTTTGTGCAAACATCTTTTGGTAACGTAAACACACAAGGTTTAATGTATTTTCAGAGACCTAATACGGTATCACTCTTCCCTGGGGGGAAGCTAATGTTTTGTTCAGCAGTAAAAGAAGATATTTTTAAGCTGCCGCTGTACAATACAGTATTTCCATTCCACCCCAAAGTATTGGGGTAATGAGTCTTATTTCCAGCATTATAAGCACTCAGTAATATCAAATGTACCTCATGCTTTTTTCATCACTGTATTTTGTTTTGCTGCATTATCTGCTGTGCTTCCGAATGATCCAAATGTATTTTCTATTTTGCATTCAGGTCAGTCTTGCTTTTATATACTCATGTATGTCTATGAGCAGCTAGTAGAACCTGTTGGGAACATATTAGGGGCTTTTATTAATTGATGAGATACAAGAGTCTCCAAATCCAAAGAGTTGTCACTTTTGGGTGAGTGATTAGGGTAAGAGTACATCTGAAGGCCACAGACCATACAAGGCATGTAGGGCTATTTGATTTATCAGGTCTGTTTGATTAGGAGAGATGTGTATTGATTGGAGCTGTGCTCAGTTTTGCCGCCATTAGTCTTGCACTGCGAACAGAATTGCTTACTCTGATTTCTTCCTCTTTCTCTCTGGTCTCCTGCATTCTGCCCAGTAATGGAAACCCAGCCAAAGGAGCTCATCTGCAACACACAGCAGGATAATAAATATATTTAGTGTGGGGAGGGAGGCAGTGTTAAGGAATAAATGGTGAGCGGTGGGATAGTGGGGTGATGAAATAAAGTGGGGGAGTACGGAAAGCCCTGCATGACTCAAACCCAAGAAACTGGAGTGAAACCAGGGGGTGGACCTGTAGCCTCTTTGCACCTCTCGATCTCGTTCTCCACCTAATGGACATGATTTCAGGCTTCCTGTAGTGGTTAACATTGGAGTGGGCAGGTCAGGTTGGCTACAAGGGGACCATGGATGACTTTTTGTGGCAATTTTCGACTTCCTTTTTAAAAGCTAGGTTGAATTCTCAGTTTGTACCTCTAAATAATTCAGGTTGCTTCATTTATTTTGAATTCTCCTCACATCGCTCCTCCCTTTCCTGACCCACGTATCCTCACCAGCTAGTGGCACTCAAAATGCATCCTCATCATCCATATATGTATAAAGGCTCATCCAGAGATTTTCTGTGCCATGCTCCAGTTCTAGCATTACCCAAAGAGCATTCGCAGTGAGATGTGAAGAGAATGTTGAGATATGTGGGGGGATGTTTTTTTTTTGTCTGTGCCTATGTCTCACTCTCTCTGTCTGAGCACGGAGGGAGAAGGAGAAATGCCAGCATCTGTGATGTTTCGTCATCCCATTTTTTCATTGTCACCTGAAATGATAGGGTATTCGCTGACACAGAGAAGAGGAACAGCAAAGTCTATGTGAGGATTTAACGAGTGCTGGAAGACATACAAATATGCCCCCTCCCATACACATTAGCATGAACACCTAGGTTAAGCAACAGCCTACCATTATTATCTACGCAGCAAACTCCCAGCTAGGCAGTCTCAGTCACAGGGAGAAAAATGAGTATTTTAAAAGTGGTCACAGTTCAGGGGAGGAAACCCTTGGTGATAAAACCCAAACCCAAATCAACCGTGCCCTCTGAGCAAAGGAAGGAAAGAGCCACATTGATTTTTATCATTAGTCTTGTTGCCCTCCTATGCAGTGTCTAAGGATAATTAATTGAAAAGCAATTACAGCCCGTGTAGCCCGGTACATTATTAAAGATAATGTCATTAGTAGGGCTGTAGCTGGGATGGAGATTTTTAAAGATTGTCAGCATTAGGATGTACTGTAAATGCCTTTTTGTTGGTATTGCATGGCTCTCTGCCAGGTGAGGGGAATAAAAGCCATTGTAGTGTTGTGCAGTTTAGTTAAGTTACAACCCATACACTACACAGAAAAAAGCAGCTGGATCAAGCACCTTCATCTAAGTAGCTGAATCTGGTTATTTGTCGCACACAAAAACAGAGTACAAAGAGTATGTGCACTTGGCTGGAAAACCATACTCCATTTATGGCTACACTATTTTAAATTCTCTTTAATTATAGATTAAAGTGTGACTAGGCTGCTGCTTGAAAATGTGCTCACTTTTCCTGGTCTTAAAACACAGTGTAGAGGCTTTCTCCATAAGAACCCTATTCACTTTTATCTTTTCTCTCCACAACTTACTGAGCTATTTTGTCTAGAGGTTGGTAGCTATGGGGACAAAGTACAAGCTGGAGAAGGTGGAGTGTAACATGCAAGCTCAAAACCAAAGCCTCAGTAAATGAATGCTTAAAGACTATAAACCAGTTAAAAAATAAATAACTTGCCTTGTGAATTTAAAACTTGTTTCCAGGTTTGTTTTGTGAAGTTTAGGCTACATTTTTTTGTCTTATATTTAGTTTGTGTAAGGTTGTGTTTTGAGAAACAGCATGCCTTATATACATGAATGACCACAGACATCTGTCAGCATTGTGTGACATGCTTACACATTTCCTGTTGTTACTTCTATGGCCTTTTTTTCTGTTCCGCAACAGTTTTTATCATAGCTGAGGTAGACTGTCCACCATGCTCAAAGACTTCCAACCAATTAATGTTTGTATTCACGTATCACTATGAGCAGTCCGTACTTCAGTTTGGGCAAAGGCCTTTAATTTAATTACCACCTGTTATCTAGTCACAAAATGTTAGATATTTCAAAAGTTGTCAGTAGACCATAGGCGTTGCGAAGGTAGTTAGCACAATATCTGTCTGTGGCTTTTTGAGGCAACCAAATGATTGAGGGAGCAGCTCCATGTGCGAAGTCTAGATGAGTTTCCCCTCCTCCCCATTATCGAGGGACACAGTGTAATGTAGGCCAGTACCAGCCCATGGTACAGTACACTCTGTGTCTTGTACAGCTGCAGGGATGCTAGTAGAACAATGAGCCTTTGCCTATCCACAACAGGTCCTTAGGATCAGCCCTCAGTTCAAGTTGGACTATTATCACTCTGTGGTGCTATTCATCACTGTGTGCAAACAGCGGACAGGGGAGGAAGTAGCCTTTGATACAGGGTCAGTTAGTGAATCCATGATGGAGGTAACTCCTGTAATAGTTTCACTATGGGGTAAAAATGGCTCTGCTTTTCCTTGATATGGTAGCCTCTAAAGTATGGACAAACTCTGTAGCCACCCAACCCAAAAACAAATTTTAAAATATACTGATGATGATGTAGGCCTACACTGCTCTGTTAATGATATTTCTTAGATATTTAGATGTTTAGAGGGAAGACTAAAGCTGGGAAAAAAACATCATCAAGTCTCATTCTAACCTAAAGATATAATTAATAGTAGTATAATTAATGGTATGAAATGTTTAACATTATTTTCCTGTGAGACAATATGGTCCTACTGTATGGAGTAAACTGGTTAAATTATACCAAATTAGGTTTCTGTAATTTATAAGATTTATTGAATGCCACTGTTACACTATAATGGAACAAAGCATCTTTTTGCTGAAATTAGACACATTAGCGCATGTGAAATAGCTTTATTGAGAACTTGTTCCACAGGCTGCAACAAAGGTGAATACTTAAAGTCATTGCAGTGACAAACTTTTAATTTTGGTTTGATGTTAATGTGTCTTTGTGCTATTTTCTTCAAAAGATAATGTAGCCTCAGTAAGTTCTCTGCAGCCCAGGCAATGAGCACTTGGATGTGTAATCAAAATTGAGAGAGTTACAATTAGTGAGACAGAGTGAGCATACTGGAAGAGGACAGGCAAGTGGGCTGGCAAGAAAGACAGAGAGAATGAAAGAGCGAGTGCCAGATAGAGTACTGCAGCGACTAACAGCATTGACTCAACGCATCTTACCCCTTGCATTCAAGCATTCATCACTCAACTCTATTCAGCCTGTCATAATAGCAACTTTATGTTGCAGTTAGGCTGTTTTTACTGTTGTCATCAACATTTCTTGATAACGGTTTACCAGAGGTTAGGCATTTGCTCTGGCATTTATTCATTCCATTACTTTCAGAATACCATTTGATGTTTAGGCCTAGATTTACTCTGTCATAGATATTCTCTCTTTGTCTTTCCCTGTGTTGGTTTCTCCTATACTATATGTGGTGAGTGGAAAAACTGCTAATAGGTAATGCATTAAGCGACAGATAAGGTTGACCTGTGATGAATCCACTTAAGCTGAGAGCAACATCATAAAACCTGGTAGGATAGATAAGATGCAGTTGAAGCAGATGTTGTTGAGTAGTTGAATATAATAAAGGACTGAGCCACTCACACACACAGCCCACTTTTCTCATGTACTGGTACAACTGAATGAGAAATTAGACTCTATGCAGGTTGGTTAATTTTTGCCCAGAGAATTACAGGAAATGGAAACTGAGGTCAAATCGGAACAGGGACTTAACAATTAATCTATCTTTCTCAGTGTAGTGCAGATTGTTATTAGTACACATGCAAGACATAAAGAAGTACAAGCATAGGTCCCCAGTGCGTTCTCTTCTTCACACAGCTCCCTCACACCTCATTAAATGTGTTTCAGTAGTTTTTTTTTTTTTTTTTTTTTTAAAGCTTAATGACACAGCTCCTGCATTCCATACTGAATGAGCTTGGTGTTTTTATCCACTGTACCGAAGTTACAAAACCACAAGAGCAGACTGATCAGAACGAAGCTTAACCTACTGTGTTCTTTTGGGCTTACTTTTTTAACAATTTGCTTCAGCACTTTTGTAAGAAAAAGTTAAGTCATCGATTTTGTTTGACCACAAAATCTATTTGTGTCAGCGTAAATAACACTCGCTGTGCCATTGTCACACCTGCTGTCACAAGACTTTTGTCCTCTACCCATCATGGTATCATCTTTATTTGCTGTTTGCTCAGAGATGCTTGTTAGATTAACTTGCTTGACACCAAACACTCCTCGTCTGGAGATATACATGTAAGCTGCCGGAGCCACACTTTAGTTAAACCTTGATGCCAAGCTTAACAACTAAAGAAGCAAGCATTAGAACACACTTTGCAGTCCAGAGCAGTCCTGAGAGCCAGAACCAATTACTGCTCTCTGACAGACTTGCAGGACATAAATAGCAACATGTTTATGTCAATGAAGAAAGGCTACGTCAAAGGAAACTGGATGTGCTGTTGCATTCTGTGATTTTGCATGTTGGTGACACCTGAGGGTCATGCATTGATGGTATATGACCAACCCAAAAGAGGTTAAAATTCAAGCGACTCTCCACCAATAAGGAGAATTGAAAGATGCCTTGGCTGAATGGTGATCTTCAAGATTAAAAACAGTAGCCTAAATCCAGTAGCCTTTGATGTAGTGCTTTTAGATAACAGTAGTTGTATGGGTGTCTTATGGCCTGACAGGAATCTCACTACAACAGGTTGTGCCTAGCACCACCACATCTGAATGACTTTTGATTTAATTGTGTTATTTTAGAGCGGAAACAATTGTTGGATTCATCGATTAGTTGAACGACTGCAAATTTATTGGCAACTATTTTGATAATTGATACGTTGGTTGGAGTCATTTTTCAATTAAATATGCAAAACTTTTGCTCAAACGTATGGAATTGCTGTATTTCTCTGTTTTATGTCATTGTACATTGATTAGGTTTTTACCTTGGGCTCTGAAAAATTGTGTTTGAAAAAGTGCATTGCATTTGCACTATCGTCTGACATTTCGTAGGCTAAACAATTCATGGATTAATCAAGAAAATATGCTGCAGATTCATGGATGGAAATAATTATTAGTTGCAGCGCTAAATTATATTGCATTAACTTAACTTCCACCATGCCCATATTGCCCTTAATCAAGTTAACTAAGGTTATATTTGACAGGGTGGATTGCACTGTGGATGAAGAAGTGCCCCAGCCCAGCCTACTTACATTACAGGTGCTGACCATATTTCAGGCTGTTTACACTGAGTTTCTAGAAAACTACAAACACCAGTACAATGTAATGCAATTGAATGCATTAGTCCCGGAATGACTATTACCTTGCTTAAAATGTTTAACTTTTTATTTTTTACTTAAACTAATTGTTTGTCCACCATGTTAACATATAGAGGAACTATAATACAAACCAATACAATACCACAGACTACAGCACCAGAAATGACCAGAGTTGAATCAACACTTCTCTGATAAAGTGTAAGTTGCATTTAAAAAGTATATTAAATTATAATTCAAAAAGTTTTACAACAGGTTGTACTGTCCGAAAGTTACTGTTATGATGGATTGTATGTCAGTGTGCATGGCCTTGTAATTTTCTGGTAACCCAGTGTGTCTTTTCAGCTAACAGCATGCAGATTGTGACAAAGCGGGATTGTCACTGAATAGTGAGATGGTGTGACAGGACGCAGTGTCATCAGCCCTGAGTCATCATTGGGAATTTGGCAGTAGCTGAATGCAGTCTTATATTCCCCCTGCACTCAGTGAAGCAACCCCCCCTCCCCCACCACCTATCATGTGCCCATTTCATAATGTGTGCATAATCTAATTTAGAGCATAATTTAATGTAAAGTTTCAGGCTCACTCAATTCTCTAATGCACCATTTATTTCTGTCTGAGCAAATACATCCCAGCTCAATTGAACATTGGATGTTTGCTTCATTGATCTCCATTCACGTTTTGTAGCTGATGCTTTTTCATCAAGGATGAATCTACTGTTTGGTATTGACATACTGGCACTTGACTCTTGGCCACTTTTGCTGTACTTGCTAACATCATTGGCATTGAATGGCTTTGTTTGACCTTTGACATTGAGGCAAAGATAATGCAATCAGTTTTATTTTTCCTTACATTAGCATTTCTTGTGTGTCCTTTAGCTCACTATTTTGTCGATGAGCATTGCGATCACGTAACTGCTCAAAAATGAAGTGGGCCCCATGGTCTCACCCTCATTATATTTTACAGTGAATCCACCACTAAATCAATGACCAGTCAATAGTTCTTTTCTTATCTTTAGGACCCTAGGGCATGGACTACTTCCTCCTTTTATATAGAATCTCATTTTTTTAGCATGAGTTATGTGTGTAGGTGCCAACATTTCTTTTTGAGAATCATCTCAGAGCTTGCTTATGTAGGTTATTGCAACAATGTTGTTTATTTATCTGATAGGCCTGTGGCCTTGAAAGTGTATACATTAGCATGGCTCTTGTGCATAATCAATCCTAAAGAGATGGGCACAGGTGAAAGATTGGCACTAGTGGAAGCCAGCCAACTAATACTGTTGACTGCCTGACCTGTATCCCTGAAGTACAAGCCAGAGCCCTCTGCAGGTCCTTTGTCTCGAGGCTAATTTGGTTTGTAAATTGTTCCTTACTTGCATTTTATGTTGTCTGCGCAGCCTTTTGTACATGATTGCTTTTTCTCGTCCTACATTGTTTCCTAATGTTATATTAGGTGTTTATATTATATTAGCAGTATTGCAAATCTGGAATGCTGCTATTACAGTTGTAGATGGCATTTTTCAGAGTACACAGAGGAAGGATAACTGCCAGAAACACTGCGGCTGATTCAAATAAATGAGCAAGGTAGTCGGCATGGGGGTGTTCTTGGCTTACTGCTCCTCCTGGGGGCTGATTGTTGTTTGATATAGAGAACATGGATGTGCTTGTGTCCTTGGATCCTGTTGTACTTCCTTTCTCTCACACTCTTCCTCTCTCTCTCTCTCTCTCTCTCTCTCTCTCTCTCTCTCTCTCTCTCTCTCTCTCTCTCTCTCTCTCTCTCTCTCTCTCTCTCTCTCTCTCTCTCTCTCTCTCTCTCTCTCTCTCTCTCTCTCTCTCTCTCTCTCTTCATCCTCTGGCAGCTAGGTCCGTCCGGTCCTGCTGAAGGAGTGTCAGTGTGTCCCGAGCGGGTAGAGGATGGTAGATTTGACAGCCATACTGAGGTGTGAACATTGCTGCTCATGCATAAGGGAGCACTATGTACGCCTGTTGGCTCCCTTCCCTAGTCTGGACTGGAAAGACAATGTGAAATGTTTCTGAATTAAGACAAGGATTTTTTATTTGACCATTAATGAGAAGCAAATTATTGTGTAAACTAGAGTTATGTAGGATGTGTGTCCCCACATGCAAATTAGGCTTCTGAGTGTTTGAGGCTATTCTTTGATCTAACTTCTTGTCAACAACAGACTTGGGACAGCTTGCTGTCCAGGTGGCCATAATTCACACGTTCCCTGGCGCTTGTCCAGGATCAGATGTTCATGGTAATCTGTCCCCTCAACCCACATGTTGCTGGCCTTTAAATTGAAGGCATTTGAAATAATGCCTTTATAATGACTTAGAATTTCCATTTAAAAATGACACGTGTAAGTGCACAATATAAATAAATTGAAATAAATCAGGTATAGTTGTGTCACTGGTTGCTTGTAAAGATGCCTAGGGTGGGAATTTTCAGCATCATTTTGGGTAATTTTGGTATACATGTACTGAAGTACTAATGTAGTACAATGGTTGTTGGTACAAATGTAGTGCGCTAAAGCCCAGTGTCCACCGAAAACATTTTGGACACATTCATAAAGCGTGCTTGAACTTGCTAATGGAAAAAAATAATCTTCACGTTATCACGGTGACCATGACGTTTCACTGGAAGCCATGTTCCATTTTCCAAGCGTAATTAAAACCTTGGCGCTGGAACAAGGGAAAAAACTGGAATTTGAGTTAACATCACAGTATAGCACATTACAAGATTCAGCTTGTTTGTGAGTAGACAGGCTTGTTAAAAAAATTATCTTCACCACTCCACATACAAATAAATATATGCCCATTTTCTCTTCGGTTGAAAGAGAAAAAGAGAGTGGGTGAGAAAAAAACCAAACTAAAAACCAAACCTCTCATCTCTCAGGGTGGTGATCAGGCCAGTCATGGTCCAACATCTTGCCTTGGACCAAAGTCTTAGTTGAACGGAAGGATGGGCTAACAGGCAGAACAACTGGCTGTCAATATCCATATGATGCACAAACATAAGAGATTCTTAGGGCAATTTATGACAAATATTGTCAGCAATAGAAATTTCCCATAGTAGAAGAGGAAGTGGAAGCAAATATGGGTGTAGTAGCTCTGGCTGATCCAGTATACTAGCTTTGTTGCTATCATGATCCTCCAGCCCTTGTGGCTATCCACCCGAAGCCTCAGGATTCCTTGGATGTGGGATGTCAGGAATAGAAATTGAGGCCATTGAGAGAACACCGTAAGCCAAGTTTTCTAGGCTACATTCTTCGGAAAAGAAAAATGTGGCGTGTGCTTGTGTGGAATTCATTCAAGATCCTATTTAATGAGAGTGATTTTTAATGGTAGTGACGCACTAATGTAATATACTGGATCGGTATTGGTATTGCTACAGACTCAGTATTGTTTGGGCATGACTGATACACATGAAATCTTGTTTCTTAGCCACTGTTATTATAAAATTATAACAATGCAGATTTTGTAGAACAATATAATAAAATATTTCACAAGCCTAAAAAGAATGTTAATGTATGAACGTCTCCACTTATAGTTAAGAAGTGATGTGTAGTTACAGGATGTTCGTGTTTTACCTGCAACCTTTTGGCAGAGCACCAGTTGCTGTCTATCGGCTGTAGCATGCTAGTCGGCTTAGCCCGGTTAGTTAAGCTCTTGTAGTGTCGCTGCCTCCGAATGGTAAACACAAATGAGAGACCAGAGTTGGAGGATCCTCCCGTGACATTTAGATCCACTGTATGGAAGCATTACGGTTTCCCGGTTCGTTACGATGGGCAACTATGAGTGTCAAACTGTATGCCGACATTGTTCAACTGAAGTCAGGTATGTCTGTGGAAACACTTCAAACATGTCATTTATGACGGCATCACCTGAATGTGTTGAATGGCGGAACGAGACAAAACCAGACTGGAAGTCGAGTCCTTCTCCCCACAGCGTTCAGGCAGCCTCTCGCTGCAGACTCAGACCGTGCCAATCAATAACTAATGCTATAGGAGTATTTATCGCTGAATTCATATTTATACAGAATTTAAGCATATGGTCAAAGTGCTTGAGCCCCACTACAAAGTGCCTTCACGTGTGCATTTCAGTCAGTCCGTTGTGCTGCTGTGTATAAACAAGCGCAAGCTGCAGTTGTTCAGGAATTATCAACAGTCTTACGATGAAGCATTACTGACTTTTGTGTTATTTATTTGTTATTAATTTTTTCTTATTGACAAGTTGACAGTGTGTAAGTGAATTAATGGTTCAGTAAGAATCATGGTCAATGAGCCACTGTTTTAATGTTTACATTTTTCTAAATAAATTACAAAAATAATTTTTTTTGTTTTTCTGCTGTACCCGAAAATGTACCGAACCGTGACTCGAAAACGGAGGTACATACCGAACCGTAACTTTTGTGTACCATTACACCCCTAGTAGTTACACACACAGAAGAATGAACCCAATCTGTTCGATACAGTGCAGGAAAACTGATTTTAAAATCATCACTTTTTATTTTTAAAAAGTCCTATCTGACAATTTTAGGGTCATCATTTATACTATTGTTTGTGAGATTTACGTAAGGAGAGCTCCTGTAAAGTAAAGTAAATACAACGGCCAGTGCTTCCCTGGCTTGCTCTGTGATTCACCCCACCTGCCTTTAATGGAAGAGGAATGCCCTGGCCAGCTCATGTTGAGGGAAGTCCAGTGAGTCTCTGGCTCCTTACCCGGTTCCTGAAGTCTTTACCCTTTTAGACATTAGGCTAGTGTGTGCGTGCACATATGTATGTGTATGTATGTGTATGTGTGTGTGTGTGTGTGTGTGTGTGTGTGTGTGTGTGTGTGTGTGTGTGTGTACATATCAACCTGACAGCTGCACCATGACAAGGCAACTCAACCCATAAATCTGAGCACAGCATTTTCCTCCTGGCTGCCTGCATTTATTACTTGTTTATTATTGATGAGTGACCACCTGGGAGAGAAGAAATTAAATTATAGTCCCTGCACAATTCCCATTTTGGCCCGTTGACCCTTATCATACTTTTCTTTGTCCCCTCTCTGAGTTATTGGCTTGTGCTCAACAGTTTTCTGGTAGAGTGCTTTTCAAGTCGTTTTAATTTTCTGCACCACAGTAGAAATTTTAATCTCTTAATTCTTGACCTGTGGGTGGAATTTAGGCCTCATCAGACTGTAAAATATTTTATGGCCACAACAAATCCTTTGTGATCATTGTGGATTTGCTGCACCTGAAATAACAATGCACCATAAAACAATTATTTGTTTTCATTGATTTATTCTGCACCCCCCATGCTTCAGATGGTGGGTCAAATTTAAGCTTACCTTCAAGTTATTCTCGTTTCTTGTATGAGACACATTTTATTTTTAACTGGGCTGGTTCAATGTCTAATCTCTGTTAATGACAGTGAAGAGAAGTACCTAGGATTACTGACATGTCCTCTCTTTCCTTTCTCTTTTTATCTTTATCTCTTCCCATCTCCACCCCACTCTGCTGCTCCCTTTTCTAGCTTGGCGGTGATGAGAGAAGAGTAGACAGTAGGACTATCTATGTTGGTCATCGGTCATGTTCTGCCAATGAGGCTTTCATCCCACCCAAGTTCTGTGATAACAGGATTGTGTCCTCCAAGGTAAGAAACACACTCAAACGCATATGCCAGGGTTCCAGTCTGGCCATATACCATGATGAAATTCATATACTTCAGTTTGCTTCTCAGCTCCACTGCGTATATGTTTCACCTGCCTTCAGGTGTGTAATTCTCTTATTGGGCCAGGCAGTGTATGCTGCTGGATCCTCTTGGAATTGCCAATGTTGTTGTTGTTGTTATGGTCCAAGCAGCAAAGCTGCAAAAAAATTCTACCGATTTGCCAGATGGTGCCGCTATAACAATGAACTTTATGTTTTGGTCTATAACTTTTGAACAGTAAGTCTCAGAAACAAAATTATTTTTTCCCCAGATTCCGTGGGTCCTGTCAAATCTATCCATATAGACCACACCCATTTGCACCTGGATATATTTTCCGCCATCTTGTATTTTGTCCAAATCAGTTTTTTCGCTACTCCACCATTGGCATCAAAAGGTTTGCCTCACTGCAACCTATGGTCAATTCAGAAGTTTGTCACTCTATATTCAGTTAAATCAATTAACATCTATATCTCCACAAGTCTTTCTTTAAATGCTACCAAAATTGACACAGACATTCTCTAGATGGTAGATATTAAGTGTTTCAAATGGTGGTCAGATTGGTCAAACGGTGAGTCCACAGACACGTTCAATACCTTGTTGTAATTTGTATTGTGTGCACAACATTTTCTTTTTTGCTCAGTGGTGGATCAAATGTCACCAAAATATTCGACAATACACCGGAAACTAGCTGAATGACGTGTGATTTATTTCCCCCAGAATTTTATCACCAACGTTTTGACTGTTGTCAGCGTTTTAAATTTAAACAGACACCATGCATGTGGTGTGTTTTTCAAATGCCCGTAGAGGTCATATCAAGTCACAGATTGCCTATTGTGACCCCGTGAAAATTTCTTATTCTTATTATTTTTCTCTGCTAAAAAGCGTTTGTGCAGCAAAAACCGTAAGACCTAGTAACACAAACATTGGCATGTGGGTTGCAAATTCCACCCACCAGGCACATATAATGACACTCATTGACCTCAAGGTGATGCTGTAGTAATCAAGTTTACGTTTTTGCAATTATCTCTTTCATCATTTTAGTCTCTCAAGTCATTTTTCCTATTTTCGACATCTTGTCAGAAACCACTGGGCCAATCGTCCCAGAACTTAGTCAGGATCATCTACAGACTTCACTGATCTTAAGTTGTTTCAATTATACAAGCCAATCAATTTTTATCAAAATAGCAACAAATGTAGTCATGTTAAACGCGACTTCACTGAAGGTCATAAGCTACATCAGATGTTGATGTTGAAACTTTTGAATTAAAATTGAACCCACAGTGCATCAAAATGTTTTACTGTAAACAGTACTGTAAACAGCTACTGCAGATTCTTGCTAAGTAAATCTCCAATGGTCATGGAAAAAAAAAGCCAAAATTTTGATGTCACTGAATTTTTGACATTAGTTTGAAATCTGCCTTTACATGCATGTACAGCTGTTATCGCAACCTTGATGGTTGCATAAGTATATATATATACCTACTCAGACATTTTGCTGTGTGAATTAAAAACACATGACAGGTTTAATTAAACTTTTGGTTCCTCCTTCTTCTTCCTCTTCAAAATTCCCGGCCCCAACTCACTGCTGCACAGCAGCTATAATCTTACACTTGGAATACAAAATGAGCTCTTGAACAGTCCTGAGCATTCCTATGTTTTCCTTTCTTTATTCCTCCTTCCACTGCCTTTCCACATGCTTGTCTTCACTCCCAGTGGAAGGCGATTATTTCTCTGTCAGGGGAGAACTGTCTGTGCCAGTGAATACATGGCTGCTATTAATGTACTGGCAGGGTGGGCAACTCAGCCGTTTCCCCCTGGGCTCTGATAGACCGCACCCTCTCCCTCACCTAAATCTCACCCCTCCGTCCTGTGTCAGCAGCAGGCTCAGGCAGGTTGGCTTATGGATATGAAGGGTGAAAGTGATGAGGAGAAGGAAGCGGTGAGAGTAAGACAGCAGTGGGATTTATAGTGGTGCAGAGGGTCCCAGTAAGGATGGGCCAATCAATTGGCTCCTGCCAGTATGTCAGGGTAAACAGCCTTTAATTACCCCGGCTGTAGTGTTTATGCTCCTCCATGCCTCTGCTCTCCGTCATCCTGTTGCTTTTGCACTCTGCAATGACCAATCTCCACCTCTCCTCTCTTGCTCTTGTTACTACTGCACCACTACACTCAGCCACCCTCACTGCTGCCACCCCCCTTTTCTCATTACTTTCACTCTCTTTTCTCTCTGACAAAATGAGATGGGCCATTCTGCTGCCACTGCATTTCGACACTATCCCCATGCAGACATTCCCCTTCATAAACAGTGGCTTACTGCTTTTTCTGTGCGAGTGTGTAAGGGTGTGTGCATGCATATATTTGTGTTTTTCACCCTGGTACTTTGTTGTGTGGCACAAAGTTACCAGCAGGGTATTGTTGAGTTGTCTCTCAGGGATTTAAGTAGATAAAAGTGTCGCTTCAGACCTGATGGTATCAGCAGTCATGGCCACTTAACAAAATACACAGAAACAGTCACTAACCTGATAGGTTCATTGGCTCTGCATTCAAGGGTAGCCAAATTAAGGAGATAAATCGGTAATCTGAATCAATGGAATACCTGTGGTCCCTCAAGGGCCATGTCTCTAGGCAGTACAAAGAACAGAGACTCCAAGCTATTGAAGTTGCCTTTCCTCTTCCCCATCCCCAGCTGAGACAGAATGCACACATGCAAGCGTCTGTGAATATTGAATGCCTCTAATCTCGCTCCCCTTGCAAAGCCTTTGTTTAACCTCCGTAACTGTGGTTGAAAAACATCATGCCTGGATGGGGAAATTACACAGAAAAGAGCAGTAAAAAGCAGTCTACAAACTGTAATACTTATTTTATTTTTCTGTGACTTACATGCATGTTTTTCTCTTCCCACAGTATACAGTTTGGAACTTTCTACCAAAGAATCTGTTTGAGCAGTTTAGAAGAATTGCCAATTTCTACTTCCTTATCATCTTCCTGGTGCAGGTAAGGACACGCTTTGTCACTGGTCCAACTCAAACAAAGATTAAAATTTGTTTATCATTGTTGAATCATGGCTGTATGGATGCCTGTTGTGTGTGTGTGTGACTGTGATGTTGTGAAAGAGGTCCTGTGTGTGCACTTTTGATACCTTTTTCATGTGGCCATGGCAGGTGTGAAACAGTTGTGAACAGTTGTGAACCTCAATGTGTGAACTGTACAGCATGTTTGAAATGTGTGTGCAACCAGCCTTATGGCAGTGTGTGTGTGTGTGTGTGTGTGTGTGTATTTTTATTTTTATTTTTTATTTTTCTTGAGAGAGCAGATATAGTCCCACCAACCGTTTCATTGTCAAGTGCACAATAATGCAGAACAAGCTGGAATTAACAGGTGTGTTGCTTTAGCAAAGCTATTCTTAAAACTTAAAAATAGAAATAGTAGGTTAGTCTATGGTTAGCACTATTGTAATTGGACAAATCACAGTTTAAACCTATTCAATCTAACCACTGAGTAGACTGCAGAGGGCCCAAAGAAAAACGGGTTCCCAAAACATTTAGAGCCCAATTGCAAGCACAGTTGTGGTTCAGAAATGATCTAGGGTCACTTATGCTTTTCTGGACTAGAAAACAAATTCAAAATCGAAGAGTATTTGGAGGAAAAAATGGTTATAACAGTATTTTCCCCTGGCATGCAACACTGTGGGGACATTGACTAAATGGAAGTTTTAATCATTTAGTTATTCTAAAACTCTTTCAAAGGTAAATAATACATTTGGTGTAAAATTATAGTGTTTTTATCTATGTTAAAATAGCGATTATTGAAGGAAAAAAGAAAAACATCTATATAACAGGTGACGCCAAACTTTTGAGCGGTAGTGTATATGGTGATTGCAAAATTCTGTTTGTATGTCTGTCATTGTTAGCATGTGTTGTGTGTGCTGCTCTATCCTCATAAGTGGAAACTGTGGGCTGGCCAAGAGCGTTGACTAAAATGCATTGACTGGCATCCTTATTCCCCTGCCCTGTGCTCTTAAGTGACCTCTCCTCTCCTCTCTCCTCACTGGGATCTGACAGTTGATGATTGGAGTAGGGAACAGAAAAGAAAAGATCTGTCCTTTGCATCTGCGCTTGCTCTTCTATCATCTCTTTCTTTCTCTGTCCCTTTTTCTGATCCATGGAGGTGGAAACTAACCTCTCTCCTTTTAGCAGTAATCTAAACTATGGCGGCAAACAGCCCTCTCGTGTAAACATGTGCTGGTTTTGGGCCTGCTCAGGAGGGATGTACTTTCTCTAGTCACATACTGACTGAATGAGCTCACAGAGCGACTGCTCCCAGAAGCCCAGCACTCTACTAAACTAAACTAAACTGAGAAATATATGTGTGCTGCTCTTACAAAGTAATTCCATCATTCTCAATTCAATAGCAGATCAATTACAGTATTTCTTTTACGCCTGTATTTACAGTTGACAGTCTAGCCTTTATTTTCCAGTTTGTCTAGTTTATCTCTATATTATCCACAGCTAATGGGTAAAGGTACTGGATTTTGAACAGTTGTGAGCTAATTATCTTGAGCTAATGCAGTACACTTATGTGGGAGTAAATCACCAAGCATGTTTGCATCGCTTACACAAACGCACATGGATCATCAGTGTGTGATGTGTGCAGTATAGAATGTTTGTGTGGGAACACATTGTATGTATGTGTATGTGCTTGTGCATGTGACGTATGACTCAGTGGGTGTCCTGGGCTTGCTGACGGTGTTTACCCAAGCTGCAGCGTGGTTGGCGTTTCTCCACTAATCCAGCCTCTCTTGAGGGGCTCCTTATCCTAACCACTCAGTTTTTCCCATGCAGGGTTCTATTATATCAGAGAGAGAGGATGAGAGAGAAACAGGTACACAGACTCTGTGTGTGCACTCATCTTGCACTCGCATCTTGCAGACAGAAATACATTTTCTCACTTCCCCTGAGAGGCTTCATACAAATGCTTTACCAACAACCAAATGTCATGCATCCTCCTTTTGTCGCTCCCTTTGTCATTTGGTCTCTTTTTCTCTGTCTTTCTTTCTCCCTTTCTCTCTCACATTCCACCCATCTCTCTGCAGCGCTGCACTGCTGACGTCAGCAGCCAGGAAGCCCTCTGTACTTCTGAGTGCCACAAATAGACACAGGCTGATAAAAAAGCGCCACTCTCCTATAAATAGCCCTGCGTGTCTTTGCTTGAATTTGATCAAATGGGAATAGAGTGCTGTGAGAGAGTAAGAGAAGAAGAGCGAGAGGGCGAAGGGGTAGGAGGACGTGAGAGCCCACAGTGCTGCCCTGGGACCCCTGGAACCTGCTGGCTGTCGCTCACTCTGACACACTTCCCCGGCTCAGATGAAGGGCTTTGTGCTGCTCTGCTCTGCAGCTCTGATATCACACCAGCACATCAGCAGCAGCACACAGTTCATTCCTATTGCTGAGATTTTTTGGCTTTGCATTTGGTGCAGAGGAGGAAAGGTATTTGGCCATCTGGAAGTTCGGTGGGGATTGTTGTGAATCAGTGTAGATGAACTGAGAAAGACAAGCTCTGGGATTGTGTTGTTTGGCAGAAGTACAGCAGCTGAAGGTTTAGTGTAGGTCTTAGTTTTCTTAGGAGTTGCAGTATTTTCAATAATGATCATATTGACGAATTAAAGGGGCGTTTTAACCCTCACCCTATTCCAAGAATAGTCGCTGACCTTGATACAGTTATGTCTGTGAAGCCTGTCAAGTCTGATTTCACACTGTATTGTAGTGACGAAAGAAAGCATTTTTTATCACTGTGAATCACTTTTGATGAACAGATACAAAAAAACCCACCACCATTTATCTCTTTTAATAGTCCTGTATTGAACAGTTGCCATCAAAATTGTCATAGGAGTGCCAAGGATAAATCAACATCAAACAAAATTTAGGCTGAAAGTTGGCTTTGTAAAGCAATTCTCTCTGTGCTCTTGTCACCTTTTTCAAGTTTGGCCATCTGGCTGCTGCATTGGAGGGACATGCTGTCCTAAGTCCTTCCTGCAGTTTTTTTTTGCTTTCTGTGTTCAGCGAACCTTCAACCCAGTCATGTGAATTAGAGATTTGGTCTATTGACTTATTATAGGCAAAAATAAAGTGCTCCATGAGCACCTATCTCCAATGTTCATCACATCTGTACTTCGGGAAGTGTTCTCCTTTGAGGATCCAGTCATGCCAAACAGTGGAGGGCTAATATGACAGGGGTAAACCGAGCTTTTCTGAAGAGACATTCAGTAATCCACTAGCTATGTAGCAATGTGCCAGGTGTAATGAGTCTTTAACACAGAGCCCCACATATCATCTTCATGTTCACACTCTGCTATTTTGAAGCATTGCATACTCTCACCTCTGGCTCTCTACACCTTAGGCTACTGCGGCAGAATTATTACTTTTGCTTCTGTTTCACAAGAATCGCCAACCGCTACAAATATAATGCAGACTCTCCTCTGAATCTGCACTCCTCCAAATGGTCGATGTGTAGTAGTCCATCTCTGCCCTGTAATTGATTTATCCTCCAGTTAATTGTAATCACAGTAAAGCTTGGGTAGGCTAGTAGCTCACTGCCCTTGTACATTATGTGTGTGTGTGAGTAGGTGTTTGTATGGGTACCGAATGCGTGTTCATGTTTGGCCGTGATTACTGAGTGAGTGGCAGTTTTTTTTCATTCTCAGTCCAAGCATTGGTGAGTAAAACATCGGAGACTGCTTCAAAACCATCTCCTGCTCTTACTTCAGCTGATGTCTATCTGACAGCTTGTAATGCTCCTGGTCAGAATACCAATGAGCTGGATGTGTCGCGTCTGTGCGTGCTGTAATATGCACTCCGCCTCAGGGGGAGACCAGCCTGCAGTCTGCAGGATCAGAAATGCCAGGGTAAATCCATCTTATGATGGTTTTAAGGAACACACAAACACACAAGGCTGTTTGTGTACTGGGGATTTAGCTGGGGGCCTTGGTCAGGTGCTGCTCCTAAACTGGTTGTTTGGGATTACCTGATCACTGGTCCCACACTTATTTTTATTACACACATGCATAAAAATGCAACACATAATGTACCGCTAGATTCCCTCACACACACAGCTCAGGCAGGTAAGGTGAGTCCAACAAAGCTTTTTGTTGGCCCTCTCCCATTCCTTGGCATTGACACAGAAGTGTTGGCATGCCTGCAGATTAAGCACTCTGCCCCTGGCCCACTTGATTAAAAGTTCTGTGGTCCAAAACCTCCCTCGCTCCTTTACAAAATGTAAATGTCTCCCCTCTGTTTCCTACTGAAGAACAAATTTGGGGAATAGTAGAAACGCCTCACAGAAACAGACTACACCCTGCATTTAGAGGGCTTGCCCCATCTTCTGAACCATTACCACAAACTCCTCCCTCTTTAACCACAAACACACATGTGCTGCAGTAAGTGATGCATAGTATTCAGTGCATAGCTTTTCAGTTTAAATGTCATGTGTTTATTGTTGAGTGTTAACGTTACATTTCTCTGAAGTGAAATTGTTTCCCCCCCCAATAGGTGATAGTGGACACCCCCACCAGCCCAGTCACCAGTGGCCTACCATTATTTTTTGTGATCACAGTAACTGCTATCAAGCAGGTAAGACACTGCCTAATGATGCTGATTATTGTTGATAATAGACATTTTATTGTGATTTCTATTGCCTCATTTCCCAAGGCAGGCTGCCTGCATGTCTACCCTGTGGAGTCACTTCCGGTGCAGGCACCGCTCTCAGGGCAGCTCGCAAAAAAAATTATTTGTTTGTATGATAGTGGTCACTGTTATTTCCTGTCCTGACAGTGAAGCTGACTTGTGGAGCCTGCACCAGTAGCAACTTCACAGAGGAGCCCTGCAGGCAGACCCCTCTCTCATTTCCTCATATTATCTCTCATTGCATTATAGCTTTCCTCCCTCTCCATACAACATAATAAGTCTCCCTGCCTTCATAACTCCCTTGCTGGGATTTTTGTATAAAGTATATGACTAATGCTCTCTTGGGTTTTGTATTAATGTGCTCCGCTGGTAAATTCTGATTGGGGAGAAGACGAAATGGGCTCTCAGGGAATGTGAGCAAATGGGGAGAGGGAGAGAGAGAGAGAGAGAGCAAGTCTATTACAGATATAAAAATGATCAAGGGGAGTGTCTGTTTCTTTGACTCTGTTGCTGCTGTGTCCCAGCTTTAGATGTATTGTTTTAGAATTGGCTTTTTAGTCAGTCTACTGCTGGGGCTTTGAAATGCACGATAGTGGGTGGATATCCTTCTGAAAATACATGGGACACACTGATAGCGCTCGACAGCTTTCAGCCAGGCTTTGAAGTGGGACACCAAGGCAGTCTGCCCGACTCTATTAGTCAGACTGAGGTGAACTGTATAGTTCAACTGACCATCCGTGGAATGCCTCCTCTCCGTCTCTCCCCCATTCATCCACCTGGCATCATTTCTCTGCATCACTCAACCAGACTTTGTCTCTCCTCCTGTCACCTTTCCTGGTAATCCCAGTTTCTGGCTCGAGCTCCGCCTTGGCGCACACTCTGGTTTCCCTCGCTACCCTCTACATCTCTGCACCATCTCCTCTATCTCCATCACTATCTGTGCCTTATGCTGCCGCAGCCCAAGGAATTTTTTTTTTTTTTTACCCAACTTAGTATTATTTCATGGTATACTGTTCCAATGATGAAATACTAAATGTAAAGGTTATATTGTATGCACAGACATTTCTTTTTGTCTTACACTTCTATACCAAACCTTTACTGTGTGTACTGATGTCACAGTGTTAGTTCTCAATGTCATGTGGGTACTAATCCCATAGACAACATTTTTTGTTGTCTTTTTGTTTTACTAAGCACATAATGCAATTCTGATTTTGATATGTTGCCTTAGGGCTATGAGGACTGGCTACGGCACAAGGCTGACAATGAGGTGAATAAGTACCAAGTGACAGTGCTAGAGAATGGCCGGACAAGGAAGGAGAGTGAGAAGATCAAGGTACCTTTTTATATTTCCTTAGAAGCATGTCCAGAGCGAAGCTATTGGCAGCTTATTGTGACTGCGTTTTTTTTAATATATGCACAGGGGAGAACATGCTCTGCTGAACTGATTAGATGTCCAAACATGGGTATGATGGTAGTTAATGTATCCGGGGTGTTGTGTGCAGGTTATTTCTCCAGTGCATTCTCATTTGTTTGCTGTAGGTAACAGTATTTTCAAAGATTTATGGGTGTTCAAAAGTTAAATATGCATTAAACAATACTTTTCAAAATTCAAAGTGAACCAAATGACTCCTGGCTATGTTAAAGGGATGCTAGTACTGCTGACACCACTGAGAATCAACATCCAGCTGTCAAAACCAAAATATTGTGGCTTTGTATAAAACTGTGGACAGCTGCTCCCAGCACAGGAGCTCACACAAGTTAACTTTAAGATATCTCCTAGTGCTAAATGGACTCAAGCTAAAGTAAACATTTAGCAAGCCAAAGAGAGCCAGAGTTTTTGTCATTAGTTGGCAGATCAAACCAGAGCTTGGTTAGCAGAAAGCAAACTGTGAAAAGTCTGTACAAGTGGTGTTTGGTCATGTTTCTTTGATCAGGTTGGAGATGTCGTGGAGGTAAAGGAAGATGAGACCTTTCCCTGTGATTTAATTCTGCTGCAGTCCAGCCGAGATGATGACACATGTTTTGTTACTACAGCAAGTCTGGATGGAGAGTCCAACCATAAAGTAAGATGAACTGCTCTGCTGTCCTTTTTTTTATAACAGAATGGTTAGGTTGTAATATTTTGAGTATTTTCATCAAAAGTTTGGCTTTGAAGATTTTTGATTTTGAAAGACTTTTGTTTCCATTCAGTTATATTAGTTATAGTTATATCTTGTGTTTTTATAAATGTGATGCTTATTGGGATTAGGAGAAGGGAAGTGGGTATAGAAGAGCATTAATTTATAGTGGGTTTTTTTTTTCAACAATTATTGTAATTTTTACATGCACATGCCTGGACATATCTTTTATTAATTGTGTAGTTTTTATGATCAATAGGAATTTGAATCTATACATACTGTAGATCAAAGGTTTTTTTCATGGTGATGGTGAAATTGCATTTATCAGCCTTGCCTTGAAGGAAGTTTCTCTTTTGTCTAGTTCCTCAGAAATATGTGTTTGTGCCTTTTCGTGCTCAAGTGTGAGTAACAGTATCTGGGTATCTTTTTTTTCTCCATTATTTTTCCACTATTTTCCCATAGTGTCTGCGTGTGAGGGCAGGGTTCCCATGGGTCTTTGAAATCCTTAAAAGTTTGTGAATTCAAGGGGGGAAAAAAATCAAGGCCTTGAAAGTTTAAAACTAAGCATAAATAGACATGGGTCATTGAAAGTGCTTGAATTTATATATTTTGTGCAAGAATAGAAATTGAAGTTCTTTTGAGTTTTTTTTTTTTAACTTAAAGGACCAGTGTGCAACATTTAGGAGGATCTATTGGCAAAAAATAAGCAATGTTATGTTTTCATTACCTTATAATAAGAATAAGCCGTTTAGATCTACATAGGGAGTGGGTCCCCTTCCACGGAGGTCGCTATGTTGCACCGCCATGTTTCTACAGTAGCCCAGAACGGACAAGCCAAACACTGGCTCTAGACAGTGAGTTTTGTGGCCACCGTAGTTTCTCCTACACGCTTGGAAAGGGAGGGTGAGTCGAGCAGTATTCCAAAGGTTACAAACTGCAATTTCACCACTAGATGCCACTAAATGCTACACACTGCTCCTTTAAAGTAACATCACTAACACAGCACAATTGAGAAGTGTTCACACATTCAAGCCTTGGGCCTGGAAGTCCTTGAAAAATCTTTGAGTTTGATGTTTAAGAAGGTGTGGGAACCACAGAGAGGTAAGGGAAGGCTAAAATGATCAGTTGACCTGAGCCAGTCAACGCTCACACTCTGTCTCTCTCTCTGCTTCTTCCACTTATCCAGACACACTACACAGTGCCAGACACAGAGAAGGATCTGGAATCTCTCAATGCCACCATTGAATGTGAACAGCCACAGCCTGACCTTTACAAGTAGGCACTCATCATGTGTCCCCAACAAGTTTACACCATAAGCATGCGTTGCCTGGGGTTTGTTGGGCAATGGATTTACTCAATACCAGTTGAAAATGTCCTAAATGACTCTAATATTAACATTTAGATTGTTAAGTGGAGAGATTTTGGCAAGCCATGTACTTGTATGTGTACTTATGTTGGGTTGGTTTCATATTAAGAATAGCAAAAGGCTATGGGCCTGATATTTCCAGTTATCTTTTGTCTGTGCAGCACAGACTTGATTCTTATTCACTTGTAGGAATCAGTCAACAGACATCCTTTGGCTCCCCCTTAGGGCAGTGTGTAGGAATATTGTCATTTAGCCAGGCATCAGAATGATGTTTGAGACGTAAGCCATAGTGCCAAATGCTTGCTATTCAAAGTCAGTAAAACTGGCAGCGTGCTGCTGGCTAACCACCAGTAATTAGCTGGCTCCCAAACCTCTGCACCTGATTTTAGGTCAATGAGTGCTTAGTTTTGAAAAGTAAATGGAACTCTGCATGGATTTGGATACCTCAAGTTCAAATCCACTCTAGTATTAACAGACTTTTTACAAATGACTAAAAAATATTTTTCCTCTTACCTGTAGTGCTATTTATCCATCTAGATTGTTTTGGTGTGAGTTGCCGAGTTTTGGAGATATCGGCTGTAGAGATGTCTTTTTTTTTTCTTTTTTTTTTAAATATAATGGGACTATATGGCACTCGGCTTGTGGTCCTCAAAGTGCCAAAAAATACATTTGAAAAAGTCAATAGCAATGTCTCTTTGCAGATATCATGACAAATGTATTTTTTTGCCGCTTTGAGCACCGCAAACCAGTGGCCTATAGTCCTATTATTATATTAAAAAAAATGCAGACATCTACAGCCGATATCTCCAAAACTTTTTAAGTCATTTGTAAAAAGTCTGTTAATAATAGAGTGGATTTGAACTTGAGGTATCCAAATCCATGCAGGAAAAATATATATTTTTGATTTTGGGGTGAACTGTCTCTTTAAGCTTCTTAGTCCATATGTAATTTTGTTCCAGGTTTGTCGGCCGTATGCACATCTACAAAAACGATCAGGAGCCTGCAGTGAGGTGAGAGCACTCACACACAACTATCTCAGCTCACTTTAAGTAAGAGCAAAGTCAAAATACAGTTGATTAAGCACTCATTTGTTTCCTTTTGCATTACCAACAAATCATTATTCCATTGATCCTTCATTGCATACAAGTGTTAAAATTAAAACAGGCTGGCATGGCTTCAGCCACTGCTTTCAAAGCACTCCCACAGGCATTTATCATTGATTGTTTGGAATGGCCATATAAACAAATGCCAGTGTCCTTCTCAAGAACACTGGAACCGGTGTAAGCCCAGACTGCAGTCATACTGTGTATTGTCACTGCGTATTTTAGAGTGGATGCCAGCTTACCTGCCAGGTCTCCATTTAGAGAATGGAGGAGTAGTGTGGATTATACAGCTTCTGTATGAC
This sequence comes from Siniperca chuatsi, assembly GCF_020085105.1. NCBI lineage: Eukaryota > Metazoa > Chordata > Actinopteri > Centrarchiformes > Sinipercidae > Siniperca > Siniperca chuatsi. Next base: position 12,488,479 of record NC_058049.1, on the reverse strand, counting down.
TAAACTGTTTGATTTACTGATGTGATTGTGCAGGTCTTTGGGTCCAGAAAACCTTCTGCTGAAAGGGGCAACTTTGAAGAACACCCAGAAAATATGTGGTGAGTCAAATGATATTGACTTTATTACAATAACTTATATTAGTGAAGATAGCGCAGTATCTAAAAAGCTAATCCCTCTTCTCCTTTTCTTTCTCAAGGTGTTGCGGTTTACACTGGCATGGAGACAAAGATGGCTCTCAACTACCAGGGCAAGTCTCAGAAACGCTCTGCTGTGGAGAAGTAAGTTCAGAAGAAATGCTGTAAAGTTTAAATTACGTGACATACCTCTGGTACTCATTAATTAGATTTCTTATATTTTCAGGTCTATCAATGCCTTCCTTCTGGTTTACCTTTGCATATTGGTGAGCAAAGCTCTAGTGTGCACTACACTTAAGTATGTGTGGCAGAGCAAGCTCGGACAGGATGAGCCCTGGTACAACGAGAAAACCCAGAGAGAGAAGGACACCAATTTGGTGAGTATTTATATTTAAACATAAACAAGTGAAAATAACTAATAATAATCATTACCACTGCTGGGAGATGAATAGCTAATAGGTCTTGAAAATATTGCATCAGTACACTCAAGAGAAGGCCTTCTTTTAATACGGTAAATACTTACCCTGTGGAGGCTTGTAGTTGTAAGTTCTGAGGTCACAGTTCCATTACATTAAAGCGAATGGCTACTGCAGACCTACAGTCCATTATGACATGGTCCATGTCATTGCCTGTTAACCTTCTGCCCTAACCCTCAATCAACTGTGAACATTGTGACAGAACGTTGTGATTTCCATCATGTTTTCATAGTCGTTGTTGAGATAATCTAGGAATACTGGTTTCAACTTATCATGTATGTTATGCACACAGAGTGAAATGTAGTCAGTCTATGGTAAAGCCCTGCCAGCGAATTTTCCAAGCTTGCTTACATTAGCTTAAATTCTTGATACAAGTGGTGCAATATCTGATGACAATATAAAACATACATTTAAATATGTGCCTGTGTTCTCATTTTTTCCAACAGTACCTAAAGATGTTCACTGACTTTCTGTCCTTCATGGTGCTCTTCAACTTCATCATCCCGGTGTCCATGTATGTGACGGTTGAGATGCAAAAGTTTTTAGGATCCTTTTTCATCACATGGGACAAGGACTTCTTTGACCCTGAAATCAAGGAGGGGGCACTGGTCAACACTTCAGACCTCAATGAGGAGCTGGGACAGGTGAGGCAGATGGACAAAAATGAAACAAAAAACTGCAGGGAATGCCAAAACTCAGCATTCCCATGTGTTATAAAAAACCTGTAATTCTTTAATCATAAATATATAAAAAATTAAATTATTCTTTCCAGTCATTGAAATTGCTGAAAAATGACAAAGTATGTTACAAGAATATTTGTCTTTTAAAATTTTATTTTAATACTTTTGAAATTTGAAAAAAATTTAAAAAATTAAAAATAACTAAATTACCGGTTAGACCAAGTTAAGATCGAGTCCATCAAAATGTGGTCTCCAGACTAACTGTACAGTGCTGCTGTAAAATATGAGCTGCTTATAAAAACACCAGATTGGCTGTGCTGTCCTGACTTCTCCTGTTTTTTAATGGCACAACTCAAACAGTGCTGCCATAGATCAGTCAAACTTGGTTTGCCAAATGATTACTTCAATTAAAGGTGATGCTTCGTTAAACTGATTAATGCAGTGTAATTCTTTCTGGGAGTAATTGCCTAATCTTATTGTTGGAACCTGTTAAATGGGCAACTGAATTTTTATGGGTTTGGAAGAGTCTGTCATGTATTTTTATCACATTTCCTGCAGGTGGAGTATGTCTTCACAGACAAGACAGGCACCCTTACTCAGAATAACATGGAGTTCATAGAGTGCTGCATCGATGGCTTCCAGTACAAGTACCGGGACGCAAACTCAGAGTTGGACGGATTCTGTGTCACAGATGGACCTGTGAGCAAACTACAGCAGAAAGCTGGCAGGGTGGGTGTTATGGTGTCCCTCCATCTGTTGTAAAAGTCACACAAGCAATAGCATATGGCCATTACATAGCTCACTGCTCAGAAAGACCCTTGATAGGTCACCCACATATAGTCTCTTTGACATGTCAACTTAAGCAATCAACATGGAGGGGAAACAAAGTGGCTGTGTGCTCTTGACATGGAGAGAACATGATAACACTTCCAGGGCTTTATCTAAACTCAAGCTACTGTATATGGCTCAATGTGGGGCTGTAAATTTATTTATTATTACTTACAGTGCTTCCGGAAAGTATTCACAGTGCTTCACTTTTCCCACATTTTGTTATTTTACAGCCTTATTCCAAAATGGATTCAATTCATTATTTTCTTAAAATTTCCACAAACAATACCCCATAATGACAACAAATTTGTTTGAAATCTTTGCTAATGTATTAAAAATAAAAAATGAAAAAATCACATGTACATAAGCCTTTGCCATGACACTCAAAACTGAGCTCAGGTGCATCCTGTTTCCACTGAGCGTACTTCAGATGTTTCTACAACTTTATTGGAGTCCACTTGTGGTAAATTCAGTTGATTGGACATGATTTGGAAAGGCACACACCCGTATATATAAGGTCCCACAGTTAACAGCTAACTGGAGTTTGCCAAAAGGCACCTGAAGCACTCTCAGACCATGAAAAACAAAATTCTCTGGTCTGATGAAACAAAGATTGAACTCTTTGGCCTGAATGGCAAGTGTCATGTCTGGAGGACACCAGAAGGCAGCGGCAGGAACTGAGAGAAAGATGAATGCAGCAATATACAGAGACATCCTTGATGAAAACCTGCTCCAGAGCGCTCTGGACCTCAGACTGGGGCGACGGTTCATCTTCCAACAGGACAACGACCCTAAGCACCCAGCCAAGATAACAAAGGAGTGGCTACGGGACAACTCTGTGAATGTCCTTGAGTGGCCCAGCCAGAGCCCAGACTTGAACCCGACTGAACATCTCTGGAAAGATCTGAAAATGGCTGTGCACCGACGCTCCCCATCCAACCTGATGGAGCTTGAGAGGTCCTGCAAAGAAGAATGGGAGAAACTGCCCAAAAATAGGTGTGCCAAGCATGTAGCATCATACTCAAAGACTTGAGGCTGTAATTGGTGCCAAAGGTGCTTCAACAAAGTATTGAGCAAAGGCTGTGAATACTTATGTACATGTGATTTTTTTCATTTTTTATTTTTAATAAATTTGCAAAGATTTCAAACTAACTTCTTTCATGTTGTCATTATGGGGTATTGTTTGTAGAATTTTGAGGAAAATAATGAATTTAATCAGTTTTGGAATAAGGCTGTAACATAACAAAATGTGGAAAAAGAGAAACGCTGTGAATACTTTCCGGATGCACTGTATTATTATATAGTCAAATAAATAAAAATTGTTTATACATTAATTTATTTAAACAGCATTTACTGTATCTTATTTTACTGTGTTAAGCCTCGTTCATGTTGTGTTATTAGGAAAGGGAGGAGCTGTTTCTGCGTGCCCTGTGTCTGTGCCACACAGTCCAGGTGAAGGAGTCCACAGAGCAGGTTCAAGACCAAGGGGACGGGCTGAAAGACCAGGTGGATGGCTTAGGGATGGATGGAGAGGGGCTCCACCTACCGCAGGAGCAGAGAGGCTTTATAGCCTCCTCACCTGATGAGGTTGCTCTGGTCAAGGGTGCCATGAGGTAAGAGATGGGCTGTTATGAGTGAGTTGAACTGACATTGTAACAATTGTCGAAAGAGCAAACACGTCATTTGAATATGAATATCACAGAATGTATTTTGAAAATCCTACATGGTATACATTACAATGCAACATTCATCCATATAGCACGTGTACATAAATGGCTCATTTGTGATGATTTGCCTCCACCTGCAGGTATGGCTTCAGATTTCTGGGTCTCGAAAGTAAAAACATGAAAATTCTCAACAGGAACAATGACGTTGAAATGTAAGCCAGTAATTACAGACAAAGTTTTTAGTTTTTATTCATAATTTTCTTTTTAAATTTGCACTACAGCTTTTATTTTATTTCCATTTTGTACTTCCCAAAGGTATGAACTGCTTCACGTGTTGAACTTTGATCCAGTGAGAAGGCGAATGAGTGTAATAGTCAGATCCAAATCAGGTGAGCTTAAGATTACTGTCAGGTTTATTGCATTGACCTTGATTTTAGTGTTGACCCTCAGCTCTCACCATGCTGTGTATCTGTATGTTTTTGTGTTTTTTGTGTCCAGGTGATACACTGCTCTTCTGTAAGGGAGCGGACTCTTCCATCTTTCCCCGCGTCAGACAGGAGGAGGTCGAAAGGATACGCATGCATGTGGAGCGTAATGCAACAGTGGGTGACATAAGCAAAATGCCTCTTCAAATCCAGTAGTTTCTGTTATGTTTAAAAATATGTACTGTATAATTCTAGGGTCAGACAGGTTTTAATTTAAGATTACAATGATGTCAAGACAGATTATTTTGTGTTTTCTTGTTGTAACATTGGGTGCTTTGTGTTTCACTGTTCAGGAGGGCTACCGGACGTTGTGTGTGGCCTACAAATATCTCACTGCAGAGGAGTACACCCAGGCAGATGCAGGATTGAGGGAAGCTAGACTGGCTCTGCAGGACAGAGATGAGAAGCTCATGGCTGTTTACAACCAAGTGGAGACCAACATGAGTCTAATAGGGGCTACTGCTGTAGAAGATCGGTGGGTGCTCACACAACATAACCATACAGCTGTCACCAATAAACCTGCTGATGTTTAAAGTTGTTGCATGTCTTGCATTTTGTTATCTTGCATGCTGCTGTTGTCCTTCCCCTTCCCTCCCTCTCATTTAAGATCAGTGCCAAGAATTCTAGGGGCCAACTTGATGGGAGAGGCCAAACATTTCCAGAAGCCAGCAATAAACAACGTGTCATAAATGTCATGTTCTGACTTACTGACTATAAGATAGATAGGAGCGTCAGTTTTCTGATCGCCTCTTTGTTGTCTTGCTGAAATGAATTCTTTCCTCTTTTGTAATGTTTATGCAACCTCAATACTTCCTGCCGCTGTTTTACAGCACCCTTTTCCTGCTTCATGCCCTTTGTCACATGTCACCAAATTCCTGGTAATGTTTTGTCTGGTATGACCTGACCTATCTAATTGTCACTAACGGTGACAGCCAAAAGTCCCCCGTTTTCTTAACTTTTTAATGTAAGCTAACACCGCCATCTTGTGGTTGACATTAGGCACTCTTCCACAAATCAAGATTTAAAAACGCAATAACAGTTATCATGTATTGATTTATAATTAGTATTGAAATTAGAAAATGTATATAACCAATATAAGCAAAAGTTTCATTTGCACTAGAAAAACAGAAGCCTTGTTTGAGTTTTGTGCCAGAAAACGGTCTCCCTTTGATGTAATGCAATTCACTAGATCTCCTGTGAAATTTAACCCCAATGTCCATGGCTTTGTTGAACTGTTGGCATTTTTTCCCTTTCTAGTAATAGTATTACTGTCTTAGAGTTAGTGTAATAATCTTTCACATGTTTCATTTCTTTTATTTTTGTTCTTATCCCCCAGGCTTCAAGAGGAGGCAGCAGAGACCATGGAGGCTCTGCAGGGGGCAGGCATTAAGGTTTGGGTCCTAACGGGGGACAAGATGGAGACGGCAAAGTCCACCTGTTATGCTTGTAGATTGTTCCAGAGAAATACAGAGCTGTTGGAGCTGACGGTGCGTACTCTGGAGGATGGAGAGCAGAGTCGTGAGCAGCGACTGCATGAGCTCTTGCTTGAATACCACAAGAAGGCTGTACAGGATGCACCACCAGTTAAAGCAGGCATCACTAGGTTGGTACCTTGACTTACATGATCTCAGCCTATGTAATGAGGTTATTACGGGATACTTTGCTCTTGTATTAGGGTGTTCATTTAACCAAACTGAATGTTACTGATGAATAAACTTTAACGCATTTCCCTGTTCTGTTTTGTAGGAGCTGGTCTTCGGCAAGCCAGGACTATGGTTTTATCATAGATGGGGCCACTCTGTCAATGGTGTTCAACTCCTCCTCTGACTCCAACTCAAGTCACTACAAGAACCTGTTCCTGCAGATTTGTCAAAACTGCACATCTGTGCTCTGCTGCCGCATGGCTCCTCTACAAAAGGCACAGGTCAGAACAATCAGTTAAAATGTGGAAAATATTTTTTTCATTAAAGAATTGAAATAATGATTTACACAGTGAGCACTTGGTTTTAGTTGTTTAAATTGTTGCCCCTCTGTATTGCTCCATCTTTAGATAGTTAAAATGGTGAAGAACTCTAAAGGCACCCCAATCACCCTTTCCATTGGAGATGGTGCCAATGATGTCAGCATGATTTTGGAAGCCCATGTTGGCATTGGTAAGAAATCTCATGCTGAAGCTGGCTAACAGATCTCTAATTGTTGTTCTAAATGGAGGGACTGTTAACCTTTTGGTGTGTGTGATATTTGTTCTTGATTGTTTCAGGTATTAAGGGTAAAGAGGGTCGGCAGGCAGTGAGGAACAGTGATTATGCCATCCCCAAACTCAAGCACCTTAAGAAACTTTTGTTGGCTCATGGGCATCTCTACTATGTTCGCATTGCACACCTGGTGCAATATTTCTTTTACAAGGTAGGAGGAACAGACGCTTCCGTCATATTGACTTCATATCATTCTTCAGGCAGAGAACTTGTTGTAGGTTTCAGCAAAGCCTGTATTTCCCAAACAAACACACACTAACTTGATTTGAGGATTATGTGGTTAAGAGACAGATTTGACAGAATCAAGTCCTTTTAACAAATTAAACAGATTTTTAGGTTGAACTCGGGTTAATGTATTGCATTACTGTACCTACATTATAAGCACATGGGAACTTGTGAATGCATTTGATGCCTCTGGTTTTTGTCCACCAGTGTAATCCTGTTCTCTTTCTCTGTTTGCCTACAGAACCTTTGCTTCATCTTACCTCAGTTTTTGTACCAGTTCTTCTGTGGCTATTCCCAGCAAGTGAGTATGTCCTGAGGCCCTTTAGGGTTCAAAGATGTTCTGAACATGAAAGGAGGCAGTGTCCCTTGAATCCACACCTCCTCGTCCTCACGAATGCCAGACTCTTTCCCTCAGATTGCCCCTCCCTCACTGTCCCTGGGATGTTTGAGCTCTGATTGATATGTTTATATACTGGCTTTGACTACATAGCACTGTTGTAACAAAATAATACAGACATGTGTTCTTCCACCATGGTACATCGTATGTGGATATTATGTCATCATGGTGGTGTGTGTGTGTTTATGTTGTCACACTGTTACTAACACAATGACTTAATACACTATAGAAATTCAGATATGGATTAGATGACCTGATTACAGTTTGGAGCACATTAATGAATTCCCTTGGTTATTAATGTGAAATAAGTATATTTTATAAGATCTGTATAGATTTAGAATGTTTCAGGATATTGTGTTCATATAAAAACTGCTCCTGACAGAAATATCAGTTAATTAGCGCATTAATTAAATTAGATATTGTTCTTTTTAAGTTAACTGATTATGTTTTGGTATTTCTAGTTGTGAAACTTGAGGGTGAATATTTCATTTTCCTTCATGCCACATGGCCCCTGACATAGATCTTCCATGAGTAAATGAAATATGTATATAAGCTTGCTTATATGACATACTGTATGTGCAAGTATGATGGCGTGTATGAGTTTTGTCCTCTCCATGATTTTAACCCCTGGTTGCTCCGTCCCTCCCCTCCTCCTACCAATCCCCCACACTCCCCCCTCCCGCTCCCATCCTCCCCAGCCCCTGTATGACGCGGCCTATCTGACGATGTACAACATCTGCTTCACCTCCATGCCCATCCTGGCTTACAGCCTCTTGGAGCAGCACATCTGCATTGAGGTTCTGCTGGACAATGCTACCCTCTATAGGTAAACCTTCGCTTATCTGTAGCACACTTCGAGGTAAATGTAGATGTGCTTGTTAAATTGCTTCATTTAAGTAAAGCGGACCAATATTCATATAAATTAAGATTTTCCTCTTTATGTTTTAGATCTAGCATCGCTTTTTTCTGAGCAATAATACCTTGATAAATTGCTTGAATGGCCAATCTTTATTTTGGTCTTTAAGTTGAAAGAAATAATTGAAAAAATGGAAAACAGAAATGTAACCAAGGACTTGCATGATCACAAAATAAAGTAAAAAAGAAATTAGAGCAATGACTGAAAAGGTGTAGGCTGGGCCATATCTTATTACTTTTTAGCCATAGATTATCACTCACAATGCAAAATTTGAAATTTAATAAAGAAAGTTACACAATCCCTCTGCCTAAGTTTAGTTCACCATTTCTGCTTCTTTAACACATCAAAGAAATAGGTGGCCCTGTCACACATTAGCTATTTGATGTTTATACTAATTGGGCATTAACTTTTTTCATCCACCCTTTATATGTTCAATTGTATTATTGTCACTTTTGATCAGATATATGCACATATACGCTGAAATCAACTACAGTCATTTTCCACGTTACCTTAGTCTATGTGATGAAGTATCTTAAGACTCCATGCATGACATTAAACATTAAAACATGTGACTTTTAGTTTTCAGGCTTTTGGTTCAGCGAGAGCTGTTCACATTCCTCACTCAAATATTTTATGGTTCCCCTTTTCATAGTTGAGATTATATACAAAGAGACATAAAATAATGACTTTGTTCATCTTTCTCTTTCATGTGTTTCTTTAGAGAGATAGCTAAGAATGCCATGTTACGGTGGGGACCATTCTTCTACTGGACTTTACTTGGAGTCTTCCATGGCTTGCTCTTTTTCTTTGGTGTTCGATTTTTGTTCAGTAACCCAGCCCTGCAGGATAATGGCCAGGTTTGATTTAATTCACCTTCTAAATGGGTGTGATATTAAATTACTTGATTAAGCATTATAAGTACATTTTCTCATTTGTCTTATTTAAATCCAGGTTTTTGGGAACTGGTCGTATGGAACAATTGTCTTCACTGTCCTTGTCTTCACTGTCACACTAAAGGTAAACCACTCCCCTGTTGTATCTTATGAAAGGGTGTATCATTAAAGCAGCAGTTTCACATGAGAGTTTGGAGCAGATATAATGTCTTGCAGAATATTGACTTTAGCAAAGTATGTTGGATATTTGACATCTGCATTTGACTTTTCTCTGCCATTCTAGCTTGCTCTGGACACACGGCACTGGACCTGGATCAACCACTTTGTAATCTGGGGCTCCCTGGCTTTCTATGTGTTTTTCAGCTTCTTCTGGGGAGGAATAATATGGTTAGAAAACAACTTATGATGAAATAACCTATATAGTCATTGTAGCTGGCCTGTAATTTTTTATTTCTATTCAGCCCCTGTAGCTCTAAACCAAAGTGTTCCCTCTCCTGCAGGCCTTTCCTGAAGCAGCAACGTTTGTACTTTGTGTTTGCCAACATGCTGAGCTCAGTGTCTGCCTGGCTGGTCATCATCCTGCTCATCCTGCTCAGCCTACTGCCGGAGATCCTGCTTGTGGTGTTCCGCAAGCCCCGTGGGCCCCACGCTCGACAGGTAGAGCTAAAACACACACACACAAATTTGCACTCTACTTCACTTGCTCTCTCTCTTTTTCTCTCTCTCTCCCTTCTGCCTCATATATCTCTGTCCCAGATTGCTCAAACTTTACATATATTTGTTGTAACAATTTAACCCACTTATTTTCGCAAGGGTTCGGTTTTTGTTAATGGAGCTCATCCTTGATGTATTTCCAAGTGAAGCAAAATATGTGGGTGGGGTATAGTTACCAGAGGGATTTCAATTAAATCCTTCAAATGTGATTGGATCGCTCTTAAGTGGGCTTGGCTCTAGAGGACCGTTGGCCTTCATCAACAACTGCCTCACCTATGTTAGATCAGGAGGCGACGGACGAGGGAAAAATGAATAAATTAGACATCAACCACATTTTTTGGAAATATACTAACATCTAAACACACATCTCTGATCCATAATAGCACTCTGCTAGCTATTATGACACGTGAGCTAATGGTCAAGTGTCATTTATATGATAGGTTTTTTTTTTTTTTTTTTTTGCATGTTGTATGACTGCATTTCAAAGGGAAAAGTTAGATTTACATCCAGATTTCCTCCAGAAGACAACTTTCCCACACATATTTTGTCATTAGCTCCCCATGAGGCTGATGTGTTTTCCAAGCAGCTGGAAATGTTTGGTGGCATGCGCTGTGCTTTTGGGTGCGTTCCACACTTGTTTTTTTAAATTGTGTCTAGACTCGTTTTATTTTGGAAAAGTAATAAACCAAACCAAATGTTTTGCACATGTCTGAGGGTAGTCACACATCAGTTTTGTACAATCTGTACTTATTACAGTGTTTTGTTTTGTTTTTGTTTTGTTTGAGTCAGATGGCAAAATTGCAGAATCAATCAAATATTTACATAATTTGTATTTTTATTGGTATAGGTGCAGTACCTGACACACTCTTGGATTTTGCAGTCTACAGATTAAAATGTCACTACTATAAGTGTAACTAGTGTTGAGGCATTTTATTTTAGAGCACCCCCTTTAACCTTTTGTTTTTACTTTCTTTCCAACTGTTTTCCTAACTAGTACTTTCCCTGCAATTTAACACATTCTCCTTGCTCTGTCTCACCCTCTTATCTCCTCTCTTCCTCTCTGGACCTACCTCCCTAAAGATGAAACATCGCCTTCCTTCCTCGGGGACATCTACTATCTTCATGTTGTCGCAGACCGCTAGCACTCACAGCTTCTCATGGAGTGACTGAGGTCTCTTTTTCTTTCTTCGTCAGCTCTTATACTTCAGTCTCTTACTGCAGAGTTTCAGTGTCTGCCAGTCTTTCTTGTTTCCTACCTGTTGTGCCCTTCCTCTCCCACTGTTAGACTCCTTCCTTACCCTCTAAAGTAGCTTAGGATGGCATTCTGTGGCAGTCCCCACTCAGTTGGATTAGGTTAGACAATTCAGATTTCAGGAATGCTATCCCCCTCTTTTTTAAACCTTCCCTTGAGTGCTTTTCTTTAGATACATGTTTATTAAATTGGGAGGAATGTTGGTCAGTGGGCCGGTGTATGCCCAACTCTGCCAGCAGTGTGGAGTAGGACCAGGTGTCAGTCTTCCATTCTTGTCTGTCCAGTTGTATCAGTCAGTGTCTCCTCCCAGCTGCCTGTGCTGCTCCAATGCCTGCTGCCTCCGCATGTCAAGTCAGGTGAATGCAGCACGTCAAAGCACCCAAAGTTACCTGCATGAGGCTCAAGTCAACAACCTCATCCTGGATCCTCACCACAAATTCTGCGGGCCACTGCATTTTGTCTGTGTGCGCGTGCTTGTTATATCGTACATGCTTTTGAGAAATGTGCAAGGATAGTAGCCCTGTAGTAATCTGGACCAATTGGTATAGATTCAAGGCTTCTGAAAATGATTATTGCAAGTAAAAGGTGTCTAAAAAGGCACCTGGACTTTTCATTGTTCACCTGTGCAGTTTTGAAGTCTTTGTGTATGTACATGTTTGTTCCCTGTGTATATGTGTATGTCTGTGTGCAAGAGAGAGCACAAGATGGTGAGAGAGGCGAAGTATGTATGTGTTTGTCAGCGTAGTGATGTCATTGGTGTCTCTTGCCTCACCCTTCTAGAAGAAGCCGGTTCAGTCGAGCATGGGGGGCCTCCAGTCTCCCCAGTCTTCAGCCAGACCCCTGCTCATGAGAACCTTTTCAGATGAGTCCAGTACTGTCATTTAAACAGGTACCAGCCCACCTTCAGGCCATTTAAGCTAATCAAAGACTCTCTCCCCCCTGTCAACCTCTCCAGCGGGTCTGGTCCCTAACTCTGAGTTTTAACAAGAGAATCAAAGACATAATGTAATACAGGCCACGTTCAACAGGACCCAGTGTGTTCTTATGTGTTGTTTAAGCTGGTATTGGCTGGCTGAAGAGATGCATATTTTCCATGTCAGAGTCAAGTTTTGTGTCAACATTGTTAGTTAAAATGGTCAAATGGTGCTCTTATTTATCATGTGAATGCATCTCTAGGCCTAATGTTGCAATCCTTAACATTTTTTTGTATAGACACATGCTCCTTTCAGCCTCCCTTTGGAAGCCCAGCTCATATTACTTTCATGCATGTGCTTTTAAAAACCCAACTTTAAATGTTTTTGATTTCAGTCCATCAAATTTTTGGACCTGGAATGTCTGACTGTAGGGTGTCTGTGTTGGTTTTCTCATCTGGCAGTGTGAAACAACAGAGCTGGTCTGTGATTATAACTATCTGACATTCATGTGCTGTTTGTAACGTGGCGGTTTGATCATGGTCGTTTTGTCCTGTGTGCACGTCCAAACCTGTGCTAGCGGTCGCCTTCTGCTTACTGTCTGGGCAAATAATGGATGCATTTGTGAGTGCTGGGCTTACCTCACTGCATGATGTGACGTTGCCTTAACCTCAGACCCAATGCTGCTGTATTACATACAGGGGGTGACAACAAAATGAATAGAAACATCGCACGATAAAATATTTTAGAAATTGTAGTAGGTAAATATTGAAAAGTGGTCAATATTACATGTGGAATTATGGAATAAATAATAACTTGAATAAATACAGACAAAATATGTACCATGAAATTGTGAAATTATCCAACACATTTTTAAAACTCAGCTCATTATTATGAAATATTATCAGCCTGCTTCTCTTCATTATAATAGAGTTAAGGTCATTTTTATTTTATTCCAGCAGTTTTAATGTAATTTTTCCAAGTTCAGTTTTTTTAAAGCTATTGTTTTGGGGAATTTTTGGGTGTTTTGGGTGCATCTGGGGACGTTGTGATCAAAGGTCGGCGTCCCAACCCCTAGGCCACCAGAGCCATTCTTCCGAGTGACTGTTTTATTTCATAATGCCACTTCATCACCACTTCATCACCAAGTTATTGTTTGTCAATCAAGACAAACGAGGCAGAGCCAGTTATGTGATTGGCTGTTGCTTTGGCCTAAATGAGCAAACAGCCAGTCAAATAACTGGCTCTGCCCTGTTAGACTTTGTGATGAAAAGTGGCATTATGAAATTTTAAAAAATGTTGTTAGAAAAAAAATGGCACTGTGGTTAAAACAAACAATGTTTTAAATAAAAACGGCTGGAATGAAAATAAAAATGAACTGCGAAAAACTGTTAGTGAAAAAAGGATCCTGATAATGAGCTGAGTTTTATGGTTTATTATATATTTTGTCTTTATTTATTTCATAATGTCTTATTTATTGATGTAATATATAGTCACCATGGGTAAATAACAATAATAAAGGCAATTATACAGAAGACTTGGGTAGATTGTGTAAAATTGGGCTTGTTTAAACCTGTCTTAAGCATGTGTTCAATTAACCCACTAGATGTCCTTGTAAAGGTATGTCTAGATTATCTCCCCATGTATGGCAGCTATATCAAGAGCACTGGAGGTGTTCTGAGGTGAAAGGGCATCTCTACACCTTGTTGGGTACTTGATATTGTGTTGTGATATAATGTCCAGGTGTTTTTATTTTATGTCCACCCCCTGTAAGTAGGTCTAAATGTCACACCTTCCCATCACTGTTGACCAGGGTCACCGATATCTGTTGCTTAACAATAGCACCAGACTTTTCAACAACAGCTTTCACTGTTTAACCTGCATTTCTGTTCTCCTAGCTGTCAGGGGCCAGCCTCCTACAAACATCCAGGTAAACTACAGCAAGACAAACCTAACTTTCTGCATCTGTTCAACCCTGCTGAGCTTCAACAGATCAGTAGACTTAAATGAAATTGGAAGCATTTCATTTACTAATTTCTGCTTGTCTCTGGTGGCGGGGAAGGTGTCATTTATAGTGTTTTGTCACGTATTGTGGTATGTGGCCAATCGCCGCTTATTCTCTGATTTTTGGTGATTTCAAGATGTCTCGTCCCCTTCCACGTGTTTGCACAAGCTCATAATGAAAACATCGAAGTAAAATCTGTCTGCTTGTGCTCTTCCAGATTGCGGCTGTCACACCACTATCCTACAAGCACCTGAAGGAGCGCGAGTGAAAGGCGGCAAGGACTCACAACAACAGTGGCATCAGCCACTTTCAGGGTCCCGTCCGTGCCAGTCAGGTCAGAGCTGTCTGCTGTCATGCCTGATCTGAGAAGAGGAGGGAAAAAAATAAGAAAAAGAAAGATTTGCTGACCGAGGGGAAGGGATAAAAAGTTTTGACGTTGCTCCGTCCTTCTCTGCCCAACAGCTCCTAACCCCCCACGCATGCCTGCAGAGCAGTGCCCTGCATTATTTTTAAAAATATCTATTCAGATGACGGGCATGAATTTTTTTTGTTTTACTTTTCTTTTAAAAAAAAAAAAATACTAGCTTACAAATGAATGCATACACAGCCGCCTTGTCAATAGCTCTACCCAACTGCTGTGTTTTAACAAGCAGTTGTAATATCCACTCCAGGAATGGTTCACCTGCATGAAAGAAGGCTCAAAAGAACACTTCACTCCACTGATGTTCAGTCACTGTATTCTGCAAAGTTTTTATTAAGACATAATGATCCTATTCGCAACGGTTACACTTTAAAAGGTTATTCTACATTACAGTTATTTTGCTTTTCAATGGTTATTCTTTAAACGGTTATCATATCTTTAAGAAAATGCACTCATCCACAGGTCCAAATGTAATGAAACGTTACTGAAGATGATTTCAGTTTTGCTCAGAGCAGCAAACACACGGTATACTGGTTTATAGATTATTATGTGATTATTTGTTTCCCATGATGAATCTGCATTCTCTATTGAATACTAAGGTATAAGATGGGTTAATGGATGCCATATTACGACTCAATCAAAAAAGTCTGTGTGTGTTTATGTAAGATTGAGAGATAGATTAGAGATGTTGAGCATATTCTGGCAATGAAACATTGTTCAGAGCATGACCTAAATCTTCCAACCTCAGAGATAACTTAAGAGTCCATTTAAGATGAGAAAATTAATATATGTGCTGTACTGTATATAGCTTAGAGATTTATGACAGCATCTGCTCAAAGCCAAAAAAATGAACATAATGCGATCAGATTCTGTCCACACTAGTGTGACCTGAAAGTGACAAGTCTGTGTGTGTGTGTGTGTGTGTATATGCGTGTGTTACATAAAAGCCAGAAATGCCTGTGTCATGAAAACCAGGATTACTTGAACCTTGTTGATGTAGTTCGGCTAGACATTTCCTGCACTATTATGGAAACTGGTTGCGTAGATGGTCACTAAGGCACATGAATATATGCCTGAGAGCACACACACACACACGCCCGCACATATCAGATAGACAAGAACAACACACACAATAACCACACACATACACATAAATGCGCACATGCACTAAAGTCTAAATGAGGTATTTATGTTCATTACCCATTCTCTAGTTTGCATAATTTGTCTCAGACAGGCTGAAGTTGGAGTGTAAAGAAAATCAACTCCAGACCTGCAGAGTCAACATAGTTAATGCCACTGTGAGGCTCTACGCTCCATCTCCCTCCTTCTGTTTTTGGTCAAATTTGCTGACCGGCAGGATGATAGAGTGGACTGTTTGGCCTTTTGTTCCTTCCTATAACTTCTTGTGTGTAGTGCTTCATACATTCCATTTAAACATGCCATGATTTCAAACGCTTTTACTGTTTTGGAATATTCTTTCTATTTTTTTTCCCACAAACGTGTATTGTCTGTTTGGCATATTTATTGTTAAGTGTAATTTTACTCACAAATGTTATACTTTTATTACATAAATCTTTTTTATTGTGGAGAGTTGATCGGCTTTGTGCCAGATGAGTTAGTCTATGTTACTCCAGTACTGATGAAAGCCTGTGCCAAACCCATTTGATAGTCTTTGTCATACATGCAAAGACAGGCAGCCCCCCCAACATCCCAAAATCAACCTCTGAACTAGTACCACTCCCTTTTTTTTTAAGTTATTATTTTTTTGGCTTTTTGCCTTTATTGGATAAGAACAGCTGAAGTGAGACAAGAAGGGGGGGGGTGACATGCAGCAAAGGGCCCCAGGGTCGAATCGAACCTGGGCCACTGTGGTAAGGACTCAGCCTTAGTACATGGTGTGCGCGCTCTACCAGGTGAGCTACTGGGGCCCTGCAATGCCACTTCTTTTGCCAGGTTATGTAACTCTTGGTTTAAACTGATGAGTACTTATCACTAAATAGCATTAAATGTATGTTTTGTGTTATAGCCAACTGTTACAGAATCTGTCAGTATGGTGATTTTAAAGTTTACTACTTTACTACTGATCCCTGCTCAAACAATAACTCCAGTACTGTACTTTTTAGTACTGGCCTTGTATTTCACCCCACTGACTGTAGCCTGACATATCTGATACAGTGCATCTGCAGAATGGCACATGCAGTCATAACGCCAAATTGAGATTTTAGAAATTAAGTTAATGTTGATTTGTTCTTAACAAATGGAAAAATTAACATACCTTTCAGAATAGTTTTCTATTACTAGTGTTCTTTACTCTGTGACATGTCACCTCCAGACTGCACTGTGCCAGAGATACCGGGTGTAAGCAGACACACTGAGAGGGGCTGCCTGCTTTGTTAGAAAATTAAAACCTTTAAGTGACATCAGAGATGCTATTTTCAGAAGTTAAAAATATCTTGGAATCTAATGTTTTGCCTGTCTAAATGAAAAGTATAAAAGAATGGATTGTATTTTTAATGCAACCTTTTTCCAGCCACTTTTGTAAGAAAATCAAAATGTCCACACAAAAAAAAAAAGCACGAGAGGCTCTGTGGTTGTGGACGCTGTCCCTGTCTGTGAGGGGTGGAGGTGGACATCTTCAGGCACCTCAGCAGCTCTGGGTCATGCAGCCAGGGACACTTCGCCACCTCCAGCCCTTTGGGTCTCCAGCATCAACACTTCAAACCTCCAAGCTGAATGTACCTCTTTGAAACTAGTATATTCAAAACCTGAAGATTTTCTGTAATAAAGCAGAATGTTTTGAAGATAGACCAATGTCTTATAGTGCTTTGTTACACCAATAGTTATGTCAGCAGGTTCTGTCTGATGTAAGGATGTGTGTATATGTGGGTGGCATGGAGTGTGTGTGTTTGGGTGCATTTGACCGCACTAAGCAGATGCTGTGCAGTAATGAGATGGCTGAGAGGCTAAGCTGGATCAGCTGAGTGGCTGCGTATCAGGACGGAGTACTGCTGCTCTCCCACTGCTGTGTGGCCTCGCATAAAGAAAACATCAAGCACTTTGAGACACTGTAGAGGAGGTTTACATACATGCACATACACAAGTTTTCTCCACTCTTGTCTCTGCTGTTAATGAGCACTGATCCATTCAGGGTAGTTGTAGGCTGAGCAGCGGGGAGTTGAGTTGAGAAAGGCCCTGTGTATCAGTATGTACACAATGACACCCTTTCATATTTGTTCTTCTGTTTGAATGTGATGGTTGTGTATTAAAGGCTGTGCTTCACATGGGCCAAACTTGTTGGCTGAGGGTGCGGTAGATTTTCATTTTCTTTTTACAATAGATCTATTCTCTGTTGTGTGAGCATCTATATTATAACAAAGCTAGTGAAAGTGGGGACATGAACATGGCAGCCAGACTGCCTATCAATACAGCCTACTGTAGTACAGTCAGCATTATACTGAAGGCATAGAAAACAGCAAAAGGGAGCATGAAGGAGTGTGAAGTGAGGGGATAAGTTGGGAGGGAGTTGGCAGTGTGTCAAGAGACTCTTGAGCTCTGCTCGGTGCAGAGCTGACGCACTAAAGCCCAGAGAGAGGGGAGGGGCAACAGAGAAACTGACAGCAGTGGCCAGATGGAGCCCTATTTGTTTTGAAGTAGCTGACTGCTGCTGAGAGCAGGACAGCCTGCCGTATGAGCGGAAAAGCACATCACACCCAGTCTGGACAACAACAGCACAGAAAACCACTGTTTTCTGCTTATGTGGACAGGTCTTCTATTGTAACTTTGCTGCTCAGTGTGGAGGCACTCTATGCAGCTCAAGGTCAGGACGATCCAGCAGAAGCCTCAGGGAACCGTCCCATCTGGATCTTGGGACCCGCAGAGGCAGGTGGGCATAAGTTTCCCTGTTGTAGCTCCCAGCCTCGATATAGGGACAATATGCAGGGCTATAGGACTCTGAAGAGGATGTGAGGCCTGGACTACTGTCAGTAGCTCCCACGACAGCATCGGTTCTCCCAACCTGATCTGTGTCGGAGACGAAGGGAATGGGCCCAGTCTCACTGCAGGAGGAGAGAGAGCTGGAGAGAGAGCCCACGGAGGAGATGGAGAGCTACCGCTACCTTTTGCAGGCTGGCTCTCAGCTAGAGAGCACTCTGCAGCGTGAGTACACACCATGCCGACAGTCCTCATTTAACCTCTGGTAGCCTTTAGCAGGCTTTTGAACATAATCCTGTATCTGCTCTGAAACTATTTTCTATTACTACATTTCTTAGCACAGTTCAGCAGACATAAAACTGAAACGCTTTGTAGCAGAAGTCCATTTAGTTTGATTGACAGTGTTCATTTGTAACTTCTGAGAACCATTACAGGAGGTAATGGGAGAACTGCACCCTGCATCTTTGGTTAGTCGGTATTATAGATGTGCAAGTTCCTGCAGCTTTGCTCCAACAGTGGGCCATTGCAGGGATTATGTCAGCTATTTTAAGCCATCACTGATGGATATATTTTTATCCATAGTAATGATTTGTAGCCTGAATATCTGTAGATTGTGGATTGTAGATCAGTGTGGGACAGTGATGGAAGAAAAATACATGCTTTTGATGTCAACTAACCCATTCGAAAGAAGAAATAGAATGTTCAGAATGTACATAATGCAGCTTTCATTATTCAGGTTATGTTGTTGTGTCATTACAAGGCTATTAAACTTTCAAATGTATAACACTTTAACACTAAAAGGTTATGGTCTTTTGTATGCAATAATGTATAAAATAATAACAGATTATTTTCCAAAAGACTGATGCAATTTTGAAAAGCTTCAATAACAACATTACCCTCATCATTTGTCAGTCATCATTCTGAAGGTGTATTTTGCAAATGGCAGAAAAAAATTAAGGTAATGGACAGAAATACCGCCTGATGTGACTGACAGCTCCATGGAGAAGCCTCCTCCAGAGGCTAATGTGATTCTGTTGGGATCTTGGCAGCCTTGAGTTATTGTTTAATTGATGGGCCTTTGCCTTTTTATGTCTCCAGTGGGTTCATTGTACCTGGGCTATGGTGTGTAGGTAACAGACACAGCAGGGAAAAGGCCACGCTGAGTTTCTATTTATACAAGGTGAAGTGTGTTTATCCTTTACATAGTTCACCTATTCCCCTTTCTCGTCTACACCTGCAGAATATACCGTAATTCTCAATATTGCATTAAATCGCTCGTGCTCCAATGTACTTCCCATAAGTGTATGAGCCTTCTTTGGCTCATTTAAATAATGTGAGCATTTCAAAGTAAACCTTCATTATACACAATACTCATGACACAGGGCCTTATGACTGTGTTGTTAGACACCCAATGTACTCTACTGGTGTTGTAAACAGGACAACACCAAAAATAACATTTAGATTGTACTCCAATGGGTTAAAGTCTGTGTAAACAAGTATTCCAGCTGGTACAGTATACCATGAACTAATATATAATAATAAATATAATTTTCTCTACGCTGACAGCAGTATGGTAGATACCACACATTCTGATAAAATTATAAGACAGAAAGCCAAATGAATCATTATAAATCACTAAACACTACAAAGGCTGAAATTTTAACTTCTTCAATTTCTTACTTTTCAAATGACAATTCAACGATTTGTGTCTCTTACACTTCAACTGACAGTTTAACCTCTTTCAGTGCTTACCAATTAATTTACTTTTTTTCATGGCTGAGACATCGGCTGACATTTCAGTTGCTTTCATGGCTTAGACATCGACTGACATTTTAGCTGCTTTCATTTCTTACGTTTCAGCTGACAGTTTAACTGCTTTCAGCACTAACTCTTCAAGTACTTTCAGGACCTCTATACAAACTGATAATTCAACTGCCTACAGGGCTTAAATGTGAAACTGAAATTTCAAATGCTTCCAGAAATGGCACAACTCCTTTCAATGCTTAAACTTCAACAGACACTTCAAACCCTTTCAGTGTTTCAACTATTATTATGTTTCTACTAGTATTTTCTATAGAAAATGTAGCCTTTTCTAGCTTACTCTGCAGCAGTGTGGTAGATAAACAGTCTGATTGTTTTATAATATAGAAAGCCATGTGAATCATGGTAAATCACTAAACACAACAAGCTAGCAGCCCATAGCACAGGAAAAGCAAACATTTTCCTCCACAAAATATTGTGTTCTATTAGTCTCAAATATCACTACAAAAACTACCAAATTTCTTCGAACCAAATACCCACATTACTGTGAGACCAAAGAGCACAGGTCACAGGTGCCCAAAAGTGTGAACACTGAAGGCATGGGGGCTGCCCAGCCAAAGATATGTGAGGCTATTGTCTAGGGTTTACCATCTAGGTCTTTCTGGTCTAAAACCAATCTAGTTTTCATGTAGAATACACAATTTTCTTCTACCATTTTCTATCAGAATGCAGCCAGCCACCAGTCTAATCCCCTTGAGCCTTGAAAGCTTTGTTTAGCAAAATATCTCATGACCTAAAAGCAGTATGAGGCCAGGCCTCTGTGTACTATGAAAGCGTTTTTATGTGTAAGAGGGGATTTCTTGCTCTGAAGGGATTACATGTGTCCGCTTTTTGGTTTCTCTACAAAATCAGACTGAATACAACATCCATGCTGGGTATGTGTACTCTCTACACTTAAACCAGCCTCTTTTTGCTGTCATTCTGTGTGATTCATGAAGATTTATTGTACTATGTGAGTGAGGTGTGGCATTGTGCCATCAATTGATCTGCCAGTATAGAAAATTATATTAAAAGATAATTGGCTGTTTTTCTGTGCAGATGTCATGTTCAAACAGCCTCAATATGTTTGGGTTGAACATTTTGCCAAACTATTCATATTAACGTCTTACGGTGCCTATAAAATGTATACACACCCCTTTGACTCTTTAGACACCCCTCAATTTGTAGATTTCTTTTCAGTTTGACATAAAAGTCTTTATTTCCTGCCGATCATTGTCAAAAAGCCTAATAAAATCCCTTGTGATTCAGTGTTGTAAAAGAATAAAAAATGAAAAAGTACAGGGGTGTGAATGCTTTTTATAGGAGCTGTATGTAATGAAATCAGTGTAGATAGTTATCACTATTTGGACAACAGAGATAAGCTCCCTGCCTTCAGCTTTGTATGCAGACTGGAAGGATTGGTCTGAGTCTGGATCTGTTTGACTGGTGGCAAATCTCTGTTTCCATCCACACTTGCAAACATTCCTCTTTCTCTGTGTGTAAGAACAGAGGAGGAAACAAAGGTTATTTGACTTTGGCCTGCACACACTATCCTGCATGTCACCTGGAAAGGTCATGACAAAAGCTCAAAGAGAACCAAATCATTTCCTAAATTAAATGTCATCTAATAAGCACACTGGGATTTGTTTATTTCTAAATATTTTAAGTATTGTATGAACTTTGATTACCTTTAACTCTTAAACATGTGTGCGTATAAGTGAGTTATTTATGCTAAACAGTGCTTTATAATTTTCCTTTAGTTGTGCACCATCAGGCATGAGGCATGATTGACAGAATACAAGGCATTTCATCTGGCAGTGTCCTTAAATGAATTGAATCATGGGGTGGGCTAGTAGTCGGGCATGGTGAAGGGTGAGTACAGTATTTCCACAAACTGGCAAGTTTATTAACAACGTTGCAGTTTGCAGCACAGGCTGCCCTTCCTTTGATCAAATGCAGTAGAGATCTGCAGTGTGTGCTTGTTTATCCATTGCTTGTTTTTTTTTTTTAACATCAACTTAAGTACAGTCAGAACTGCTCTATTAATTTGTTTATCAGATTTTGTCATTGTCATCACCAAGAATCATGTACTGTTCTACATCTCACTAGCTCACACATTGTTTTATAGAAATAATTCACAGCATGACTGTATATTGCAGTTACATGTTAACAACACGACATTACATCTGTTCATGTAAGACCTGTCTCGACCTTCTGAAGGTCTTGTGACACAGGGTATAAATGGTTATATAACTATTCCAGTGTGACGGTAACTTTACCCTGCATGTGTGCTCAGTCCAGCCATTGGTCCTTCTCTGGCACGGCTTGGCTCAGCTCTTCTCTGTTACAGACACACATCAAATATTCAGCAGGTACCAGCAGAGCTCATTGCTTGCTCCCTGACAGCCTGACGGACACTATTACTGCAGTAGACGCATTGGAAAATAACAATTCCTCTCTCTCTCTCTGTTTCTTTTGCCCTCTCATTTTTTTTTTTTTACTGTGTTTTTCTATTATGTTAACCAGGACCAAGAAGTACGACCACATCACACCTGTTTTAGCCTCTTTACATTGGCTCCCTGTTTGTTTTAGGATTGATTTTAAGATCTTGTTGATTACTTTTAAGGCTCTTCATGGCCTGGCTCCAGACTATATTTTAGACCATGTAATCCATAATGAACCTTCATGTGGTTTGAGATCTTCGGGCAAGGGTCTCCTGTCTGTTCCTGAGTCCAGGATGAAACCTAAGGGGGACAGAGCTTTTGCTATCAGGGTCCCGAGGCTCTGGAACAACTTGCCCGAAGAAATTAGGTTGTCTGAGTCAGTTTCTTCGTTTAAGTCTCTTCTCAAAACACATTTTTATTGGAAAGCATATCCTGATTTTACCTCAACTGGTTGTTTATTTCATTGCTTTTGTGTATTTTATTTCACATCATTCACTGTGGTTTGTTATTTCTCTTGTTGTGAAGCACTTTGTACTTTGTTTTGATAAGTGCTCTATAAATAAAGTTTTATTATTATTATTATTATTTCTCTGTTCCAATTCATTTTAATGTTTCTATCCATTAAGGATGAGGAAATAATGATTTGTGAGCAAATTTACTCCCTGTTGATCTGCTGAACAGGGGCAGAGACATTTAGTTTAGTATGGTTTTAATAAGTTCGTGCCTCAGTACTGTTTAATTTTCCTTCCTATGTCTATTGTTTATAATTGTAATTGTTTGAAGAGAAAAGAAAGTTATACTCTATGTCTCACTGTATTTAATGATGTAGTATATGAACTTGTATTAAAAAGACATTGTTAATGTCTCAAAATGTTTTTCAAAGAGGCTGTCCCTTGACTGAAAGGTCATAGCTTCATTAAATCTACTGTAAATGTGATATGAGCATATGTAAACAGTCTAAACATGATACACAGGTCAGTGTCTCTGCCTTCTACATATCTGGTTGAATGATTCCTGCTGCACCAAATGCAGATGTATGAACTGCACTGACTGTGTGCATTTATTGGCCTCTCAGACTAGAACACCAAGCATGAGACACCGGGCCATCTGCCAGTAAACTTACAACACTACATCAACATCAATTCAGATGTACAGTATATAAGCTAATGTGTTTTAATGATGTCATTGTCTTACTTTCACCAGATGCAGGGTTTACATCAGCCACAGTAAGGCAGCATATACAGTTACAGTGTCTGCTGAGTATTATCAGTTAAGAATGGCATGAAGCATCTCTATTTTCAGATTAAAGCTGATAGGGGTGAGTTGCTATATTTAAAGGTGAGCACTTTCATGTCAAAACTTCAGTAGAAAAAGCTTCAGTGTGTTTGTTACAATGAAAACATTATTTAGGCCATCAAAGTGACTAAAAGCCATGCAAAATAAACTCTTAGACAATTGTTTTGCGGGTTTTAGAGACTATGAAAGATGGAAATAATGCCAGATTCACAATATTATTATTTTATGTGGACATGACAATGTTTTGAGCTGTGATGGTCATCTTCCGGATGGTTAGGTTTTTACAGATTTCCATCGTTGAAGAAGTAGACGACATCTGTGCATAAAACAGCACTGTGCATCAACTGATTATTTTAATTTAAGTAATATATGGTTTATAGTGGAGAACCTCAGTTTTCCATTACACTCAAGCCTTAGTTGTTTATAATTTGTGTATCTTCTTCCAGAGGTTACTGTTCCTGTAAGCATGAAGGAGGTGGGAGGCTACATAGAAAAACAGGTGGCATACCTGTCAGGTGAGGCCTTGTTCAGTCATTTCCTAAGAATTATAGTGCGTCCTGTATCAGCTACTTTTGGTTTGATCTGAATCTCTGTTCCATCCTCACCAGTTTTAAGCAACCAGTTACTCACTTCCCACAATATTTAACACTCTAAAAGCATATCTAGACATATTTGTAATTGATTGCTTATATCTTTTTCCCCAGGGGGTCGTGGGGAAGACTCCAGTGTCATTGTCACCCTCCCAGAATACTCAGCTTTCAGTGACATTCCTGAGGAAGCTTTAGCCAAAGTCTTTACATACCTCACTCTCATCCCTCGGTGCGTTCTCCTTCATCTATTCCTGTCTGAGTCACCCTCTCCCTTTCTGCAGTGCACCAAAAGCCCAGCGCTTGTATTCTGAGCACAGCTGGCCTTCACTGCTCCTCAGCTCACTGTGTCAAATGTCCTACTGATGCCCTCTATGTTCAAACCTCACTCTCCCAAGAGATTAGGAAAGTTTAAATTGGATCCTTTTTCCCTCATTTGCCATTGCAGTGAATTTAAAATGATAAAGAACTAATGTATGCAGTTGTAAAGCACCTATAAATGACATGAATTTACAGCTAGGCACAATTTAACTAATCTACCCGCTCTTGACTGGTTATCCTTTCTCATTTTCCTGTTTCATAGCTTTAAATCACCAAATCCTCAATGATCGCACAGAATGACATTACAACTATGTGCAATTGCCTAATTTGTCTTACAGAACGAGGCAACCCGGAGTAAAATTTATCATCATTTTAGACCGAAGACTGGATACATGGGCCTCTATCAAAACTGCACTTGCCAGGATAGCAGTGAGTTTCATATTTCATGTTTCTTTTCATCAGTGCCATTTGTATCTAATCAATATTCCTACTAGAAAGTTTCGACTTCATGTATATGACAAATAGCTGCAACATGGCTGTGCCTATAGGCTGCTGTTTTATTTATGAGTTGCTGTCCATGGTGCTATAAACCTGAGCAACATCCAGACAGCACCCATAAGATCAAACCACTATTTTTGCACAAAATCAAAGGGGGTTTCAGTTTGGTGTATACTTCCATGTGATGTGTAGTTTGAAGAGTAGCTTAAACATTCTGTCTGTACTAAATGTCCCATTGCATATTGCTGCAAATATATGACTAAGCAAAAAATGGTGTGATGACGCGGGGTGCTGATTAGAGGAAAAGATGAGGAGGAAGGCGGGCGGGAGGGAAACATTGCAGTCAGCGCTGCCACCCTCCGTCTGAGAGGCAGCAGGCAGCAGCAGCGCTGCGGCTGTGGTCAGGCGGCCGGAGGGAGCTGCATACCTTAGCTTGGCACCGATTTCCATCCATACATTTAACCGAGATGGCTTCTAACACCATGACAGATTGCTTTTACCGGCGGGGAATACCGAAGATCCGTCGGAGCCCGGTAACAAGCTGCTGAGTAGTTTTATTTCGTCTGAAGAGTTTAGGGTGAAGCTTTTGGGCAGGCAGGATGAATGCGGCAGTGGCACCGGCTGTGGCTGCTGGGGGGGTGTAGCACTGCGGTTCAGCGCGCGCTTCTGCTTCGTCATGCGATTGGCTGTGTGTGAAACCTTGAATGAAACCTAATCAGACTGATGTGTGGCTTTTTAATGCATGTTTATCCGGAAATCAGAAGCCTGGGTTGTCGACCCCCATGGTCGAGTAAGGACAGATGAATGTCAGAAGTTGCGCCACATGCAAATAGGGTACATGCATTATCCGGATATTTCAAGAAATGACAAAATAGGCAACTCCTGCTGCAGAGCTGGCTTTTGCATCACGTGCAAGTCCTTGTCGAACTGAGAAACTATAGATACAATATCAAATTCAATTCTTTTACTTATTTTTTTTTACAATAGGGCATGCCACAGTAGTTATTTACAGTTCTCATTACACCTACATAAAGCTTGACTAGACATATACTGTTGTAATTTAACCTGTGTCTTGAGTATACTGCAGAAACTGAGCAGAAATTCCTACAGTCAGGCAACAACCTCAAACGACCTGAAGATGAAATACAGCATATGACATGTGTGTAAATGGTGTAGTGACTGAACCTTGAATGCATTAGGCTGACAGTAATCGCCTGAGTGACAGAATGGTTGAGACCTGCAGACTCTCTTGTCAGATGTGGAGGATAAGAGCCTGTTAATGCTTTTTTCCCTCAGCTCTCATCTCTTCCTGTGCCAGTGTGCGTACAGACATAGTTATGTCTATGTTGCACTGTGTGAAAGTGCAGATGTCGGAAAAGCCGATATGTTTGGTGTGTGCATCACAGTGAGCTGAAACACAAAGTTTTTGTTTTATACTGAGTTCTCCTCCATATGCAGCATCATCAATATGACAGTGAACTTTTCCCTCTTCAAGGCTTCCTTTCCTGGGAACCTCCACCTGGTTTTGGTGCTCCGACCCACCAGCTTCTTCCACCGCACTGTTACTGATATTGGTTTTCGCTTCAGCCAAGAGGACTTCATGCTCAAGATGCCAGTAAGGCAGCTCCTCCTCAGTTACCAAACATGTCCCACATCACAACAAGGTACAGCTCGTTCTTGTTACAACACCTGATCTCCATGACTCAAATGTTCTGTGGTGGACGCAGCCAAGAACACATGTTGATTTCAGTTTTAACTTTTGAAACAAATATTATGATAAAGCGGGTTATCCTAGGATGTTTCTAATATAAGTATCGACTGTAAAAATCTGATGTTAGTCATGCCATTTCCAGACACTGTGATGATTATGAACAACCTTGTTAACATGCCAGTGATTCTAATGGCCCTTAATTCTGGTGCCAATCATACCTCCTCCAGTGTGGCAAAGGGACCAAACAATTTTTCCTATTAAAAGAAAATTATGTATTTTAAAAACACTAGGTAATGCTATACATTAAATTCAAGGAAAAATGAAACATGGCACTCTTAAATTTTGCACTAAATTTGCTAAAAGTACAAAGTGTTCCTTGTGAGGTCTCAGATTTTGTCTGCACCTTTAGGTGGTGATGCTGAGCTCTGTCACAGACCTGCTGCGCTACATCGATGAGAACCAGCTGACTTCAGAGTTTGGAGGCACTTTGGACTATTGTCACAGTGACTGGATTGTTTTACGAACAGTAAGCTACAAATCAATTCTGAAACACACTGGGACCAAACAATAAACTGTATCATCGTTCATCATCTTCCTGTTATTTTCTTTTAGTTTCTGAGGTTCACTGCTATGACTGAGCCAATTTTTTATTTTTTTTTTTTACCAGTTTGATAAAGCTGCTGCTGGAGATTCTGCATATATGAACATGAAATATAAAATACACAAGAAAATGCACCTATTCCACAAAGTTCCGCTGAGTTTTCAAACCTGTCCAGTGTGATGTTTACATGCACTTGGATGGTTGTGCTGTGTGTCCCTCCTTTACCCTGGATACTGACAGGTCTTGGTACCTTGTTGCTGTCAGAAATCCACTAAGGGCTCTGTATCTTAAGGACATTAAGCTGCAGATTGTTCACCATTCACTACACAAATTGTTTCTACAGTTTCATACATTATCTACGCACCGGTAATACAGTGTTCTTGTATTTTTCATCCACTGCAGGCTATTGAAAGTTTTGCTGTAACAGTCAAAGACATTGCACAGATGCTACAGGGCTTTGGCACCGAGCTGGCAGAGGCGGAGCTGCCTGATGAGGGGAAAGCCATTGAGTATCTCCTCGAGTCTCACACTGACAAGTACAGGAAACTCAAAGTAAGGTTTTTAAATGTTTTCATATAAGATGCATTTGTTAATATTACTACAATGATATTAAGCTTTGATTCTTTCTGCAAAAAGATCTATTCGTATTTTATAAAATACTATTTTGAGTGCTGCTCATTTATGATGTAAATGTTCTTCTTTTTGACAGGATGCAATCAGGTCAGTGTCAAAGGAGGGTCGCCATCTTCTAGCAAGCCTAGAGACCTCTGGGAAGGATGATGACTCCCAGTGGGATGTCAGGCTGGACTGGGAGACGGTACAGAGGTAAGACATCTTCAAGCAACCTTCTTCTTTCTTGTACTTCATCATTTCTTTGATTAGTTGCTAAAAAGTGTATTTGAAAGTCAAATTGTGTTCTACCACTGAAGCAGCTGGCCTCTTTGGTTCTTACATTTGTTTTCTTATAGTCAAAGTGTAAACCTCAAATGCTTAACTGAGCAGCTTTACGGTGGAAACAAATTAAATCTATGGCCCTCTAAGTCCCTTTGTTTTTTAGGCTTCTTGCCCAGCTCAGAGACATGGAGTCAGCCTTCGATGGCTTCTTTGAGAAGCATCATCTGAAACTCCATCAGTACCTGCAGTTGCTCAGATATGAGCAAAGCTTTCAGGAGGTAGGGATTCCATATATTTGTCATGTGTCTATATATATATGTTTGTTTATGTGTGTTTATGTCTGCATGCATGCCCGTATTTGCATACTGCCCCTTACGGAAGTTTTTATTGGACGTTTAGTTGTAAGCCACAGAAGGCAATCCACAAATGTGTACCATGACCTACAAATATCTCACTATGCACAAACATGTATATTTGCATTTGTGCTGTGCAAAGTCATATCCACAAAAAAACAGAGCGATTTGCAAATATGCATAACTTACTCTGTAAAAACGTATTTTAACTTCACATAAAAATGATAGAGGTTTTACAAACGTAACTAGTTTCACCACAACAAATACATGTAAAGTGATAAGTGACAAGTGCAAACGCACTGCAACTTAAGAAAACACAAGCAAATAGACAAAACACAAACAAATTAAGAAAACATCTTCTTTAATTTGACAACACATGCGCATCATTTAGAAAACACGCTGCAAATACAAAACGACAACGGAAGTGTTTCCAGAGGACGCTAAAAAGGTTTGTGACTCACGAAGTCGGGTCCGCATCCGTTCATTGTTTTTCTGTTATTTTGTTTTGTAGGCTAGTTTGTAAAGCATTGAAACTGAAAATTAAGGTAAATTTGAAGGAATTTGAAAAAAACATGTTGGAAAACTACGGATGATGGACTGTAGCCTGTTATGAACGTTGGAGTGACCAAATGCACATACATAGCATTTCCTAGGTTAATTTCTGTCATAAACACTAAATCTCCTTGAAAATCATTCAAATTACTGATAGAATTTCACTTTTTTGCTCTGCAAGGTCTTGCAAGGTACATGCAGCGGTCACTTTTAGCGCATGCTCAGAGTAGAGCAGTAGCAGAACTCACAACGTAAACTTGGATGATACACGGACCCGACTTCAGTAACTTCATGAGTCACAAAAATAAACTGTATAAAACAAACCGTGGCAACAAGCGTGTTCAGCATTTTTTTTAGTTTTCTCTGGAAAAACTTCCTCAGTCGTTTTGTGTGTTTTGTGTTGTCAAATTGATGAAGATGTTTTCTTAATTTGCTTGTGTTTTGTCTATTTGCATGTGTTTTCTTAAGTTGCAGTGCGTTTGCCCTTGTCGGCCACCAAATGAAATAGGTTTTACAGATGGAAATAATTTCACCAGCTCATATGAGGGAATCTCGCCACCTGCTGGTGTCGCTAGTAACTGCACCTCACATTGCGGATTCCTCTTTACAGATCTGCTGCGGTACGAATTGGACACAATTCCACAAATAAATAGGAGGGAAGTCACAAATGTCACGTGGCCCACAAACTGACAGGACGCAGTCTACAAATGTGCAAAACCCGTTTCACATGTAAAAATGGATCCACAAATGCGTAAATATGACTTTACATGTATTTGTTGTGGTGAAACTATTTACGTTTGTAAAACCTCTATCATTTTTATGTGAAATTTAAATACGTTTTTACAGAGTAAGTTATGCATATTTGCAAAATGCTCTGTGTTTTTGTGGATATGACTTTACACAGCACAAATACAAATATACATGTTTGTGCATAGTGAGATATTTGTAGGTCATGGTACACATTTGTGGATTGCCTTCTGTGGCTTACAACTAATAAAGTCCAATAAAAACTTCCATACCCCCGAGGGTAACAGCTTTTCATTTTGGGCACTTCATGAGATATCTTCTTGTGCAATCCTCAGGCTCAAGTTTTAATGTGGGTGGTAATGCCTCTAGGAGCCACCAGGTTGTCTTTAGACTGGTGTTTTTCTTTTTAGTCTATGTATGTCTGACGGTGTGTGTTTTCTGTTTAGATGGAGTTGTGTCTGGGGCATCTGATGGCTCAGGAGAGGGAACTGCCCATATCTGTCGACACTCTGGCTCAAACAGAACAGGCTCTCAAAAGGTTGGACAGTCTGGAATCAAATGCACAGGTCGGTGTTTCTCAATTAGACTGCCAATAACAGCTCTTATTTACTAGCTTTGTATACCAGATGGGTTTGCCACAAATACAAACTGTACATATAGTGGGCGCCAGAGGACTGGAAGGCCTCAGTGATCAGTGTGTCGAAACAAAAATGGACTCCTTCCTTCTTGTGTGTCTTCGTTGGTTCTATCAGGAAGTGATGGCTCGAGCTCAGATCATCATCCTTCACGGACACCAGCTATCAGCCGGTCACCACTACGCTGTGGCTCTTATTATGCAGCGCTGCAATGAGCTTCGCCACTACTGTGATACACTCAATGCTGCTCTCAAGACCAAACACACTCGTCTTCTGCAAACTCACCAGCTGCTGCTTTGTCTTGGACAGGTAATGAGACATGTGCATCTACACACACATCAATCGGAACACACAAACTTCTTTATGGTGACACACATGTGTTCTCCTCCTTCAGGCCCAAACTTGGTGCGATGATGGAGCATATCTGCTGGCCAATCAGCTGGTAGAAAAGTTCCAGACTAAGGAGGGGGCCCAGGCTGCTTTGAGGGACATTGAGAGGTTCCTGGAGGGGGCGCCGTCTATGCTGAGCTCAGGACCTGACATCCTGGCCATCGAGTATGAGGCTATCATCACACCTCAGCTGCAGGTCAGTGACCACAACATACATTTTTTATGTGAAAATAATTCAATACATCCAATGACCTTGTTGCCATCATTTCACTTTTTTCAGTATCAGTACTATTTCTGGATTGTACATCACAATTGAATATCCTTTCTCTGTGTCCGTCTCTCTCTCTCTGTTAGCCCCAGATAGGGGAAACGTTTGAGAAGCATGCAGCAGTGCGGCAGATGATCCAGAACCGACAGGCTTGTCTAAGGAAGCTGGCTGACAAACATGTGCGACCGGTCCAACTGGTGGCCCCAAGGCCTGAAAATCCACCACGCTCCAAGTCCCCGCTTTTTTCCCCCAAGCATGGTACAATACAGACACACACACACACATGCACAATCATCTCTCAAAAGAAAGAATCATTGTTGAATTAGAGATTTTGTCAGCTCATGTATACACACTTGAAAGAATGATCTTTGTTACAGTCGATTAAACAGCTTTTGTCTTTAGCTAGCTGCCCTAGTTTGCAGCATATACAGTAGGCTTGCTACAAATAAACTAACTCCCTACCCACCCTCCCCTGATTCCCAGGCCCAGTATGGGGTCTCGTCCCAGCCCTTATGGCCTGGCACCAATCCCTCTCCCCCTTGCATCTAGGCACCATGGCTACATTAACACATCACAGGGTCCCACTGAGTAGGCCAAAGGTGTTCCTGAATGGGCTTTGGGGTTAGCAGGCCACCTTTACAAACAAGCTGTAACAAGGGTGGAAGGTATAATCAGTCCACTGGGAAATACCCGACTGTTCTATTAGTCAGGATAGCTGCTATAGAACCATATGTGGTTCATATACATTAAAGAACCTTTCATCTCCTTCTGTGTCTCAAGGGTGGTTGCACAAAGCTAACCATATAGAGTGGTACCCAATTAGTACTATATGCGTTATCTGGTGTGTTTCTTTTTATTTTAATTTATCTATTGTGCCACTGAATATGTCTCCATCCATTGAGTGAGTGAAAGTAAAAGGATTTTTTCTATGTCCTTCATTCATGTCTTTAAGGTTTTGTTCTCCATGATATGAAGTCATACTAATGAGAGTAATAACAAGAAAGAGAATGAAAGCGATTATGAACCCCTCTGAGGCACCCCTCGATACTCGGGATACCAACCATTTAGGAGAGGAGATGAAGGGAAAAGTGGTTAGCTTTGATTGATTTGATTCGGTACATGCATACACGCACGTATGTGCATGCACACACATGCAAGCGTACCACTGATGAATGTAACATGGCACATGCAAGGGCACAAGACTCAGTTGAGCTTGGACGATCATGTAAGGATTCAGCTGCTAGGATCAAAAGGACACTGACAGTTGTGCCAAACGCTGCTTTAGATCTGTACATACTGGTTCTAGGCTGCACCAGGCAACCTATTATCATTGATTACCTCAAATGTCGATCATGGCTGGTTTTATTTTATACTGAGAAATAAAAAAGGTCAAAGGCAGGGCAAGCAAATCCCTTAGAGGCCATGGGATTCACAATGTGCACACGCTCACAAAAAATAATTGTTTCTGATTTAGTGTGGGTTCTTAAATGAGCCATCTCCTCAGTATGCCTTATCACAGCATATGGAAATATACTGTATGTGAATTACGCTCATACACTTTGATGAGCTGCTGTCGCTGCAGCTGATGATCTGGCTTTTACAGGTGATGGTTTGAAGTTCACATTCGACCTCTCTCTGCCCGGGAAGAGAGCATCCCGAAAGAGCCCCAACCCTAGAAAAGTAAGGAAGAAAGAATTCTAAAAAAGCATTTGTTTAATTTATTTATTTCCTTCCACTATCACAGCTGCATTGAACCCCAAAGCAAATTCATTTTACTTTTTTATAATAATTCATTAATATATAAAAAAATAATAATTTTATAATATGTTTTTCCTTACTGTTTCGTCCAATAATTTTGGTTAGTATAATAACATTTTGTCTAAATCCAAATGGAAGAGTCAGTGTTGTTGATCTGTCGTGTGTTCAGATAGAGGTGATTCATGACTACCGGGAGAGCCGGAGCTGTGTGTCGTACAGTCTGGAAGGAGAGGACAGCCCAGATCTCTTGAAGCGGTGAGGAGGAGGCATCGGTCCACACATCTGGCTGTCCTGAGTACTGCTCTTGATACTGTTTAATCTGTGATTCTCTTTGTTCAGTGCTAATGATGCCCTCTGGCTCTCTCTCTGTCTACTTCTGTGTGTGCGTGTGTTTGTGTCACAGTCATGTGATGAGGGAACTCATAGAGACAGAAAGAATCTATGTGGAAGAGCTGCTGTCAGTTCTGCTGGTGAGAAAACACACTTTCCCCCCTCTTTTTTTATGCCACACAAAATTAAAACATGGTTAATTCTTCCACGTGTGTACTGTATGTTTGTTGTTGGTTAAACTATACACACAACTATGTATTTCCTTAAGTGTTTTGCTATGGTTAAATATTGCAGGGTTACAGGGCTGAGATGGACAACCCAGCTCTGTCAGGGCTTCTACCCCCGATCCTGCGCAGCAAGAGAGACATCCTCTTTGGAAATATGCCTGAGATCTACAATTTTCACAGCAGGCAAGTAATTAATGATATCGCACATAGGCCTGTTTAAAATACAAAGACAAGCATGCATGTTAATATGTAAAAGATTCGAAACTCATTGTTGTAAGGAGACAAATATGGTTCAATGTACTGTTTAATGTCTGTTAGCTATATATTGATTGGGTGGTCAATCAGAGTATAGCAGATTTAGGGAGTGATTTTTGTCTTTTACTTTGAGGTGTTAGCTTCTGCAAACATCTCAACAATGTGATGTCTGAGATGAAGGTAACAGGTAAAGGTAAAGCATTTCATTTTAAGAGTTTCAGGGTTGAAGCCTATTTAAACAGAAAATCTGTACCTTGTTTACATGTTCTGTACTCAGGGTTAGCACACCAAGATTTTCTGTCAGAAGTTCTGTTAGCCTTTGGTGCAACCTTCATAAAAGAGTGTTGTTTTTGGTCATTATGTAAGGGAGGCTTATAAGCATTTGTGACTACCATTTAGTTGAACTACAACTAGAGTATTACATTTAATCTCTTTCTGCCCATGGAATTGCAATGTTTAGAAAACTTACCATACTTATCATAAATGCTAATTATTCTGTGTGTTGAAAGCTCACACAGCCAAACATGTATTGAATGTAGTGGTGAATGTAAACATAACTTTTGTTTGTTTAGAAGAAAACTCCACAGAGCACCTTTAACATGGAAAATATACACAGAGTGTGCCATCCTGCTGAGGTTCATGGCTCATTTTGTCAACTGATTTTTAGAGCCAAATACACCATCCTGGCGGGAAATAAGTGTGTGGTACTGAGAGATTAATTGATAGCTACATTGGTTTCTGAGGCGTGAACTTGTGTCAGTGTTATGTGTTATTTATTGCATGGATTGATCGTAGGTAACTTAGATTTACAAATAACAAAATGGCCTGAGGACAAATGACAAATGGCCTGAGGGTGCTGCTTAAACCAAATAAATAAATACAAGTGAAAGAGGACTTCTAACCCAGAGCTTTAACAAGATCTACCTGTCTATAAATACAAGAAATGGAAAAAAAAATTAAACCTCAACTATTGGACCTGTCCCACTCTTACCTGTCCAAAACCAAAAATATTTGAACAGCACCCCTGCTTTAGTGTTTCTAAACATAGGATTTCAGTGTTTGTGTACTTTCACTGGAAAACTAAACCTGGCCGTGTCCCCAGATAGTTTAGCAAGTGCCTCAGTTTCACATTAAAACGAAAGTCTAGTCTAAACAGTAGCTGAGCACTTATCGAACATAGACAGGTCTAGAGACACAGTGGTGTGCTGCTCACATCAAATCCTAAATGCGCAGATGGACAACTTGGCCGAGAATATGTAGCCTGTCTGATGAAATTGCATCCTCTGGATTGGAGAGCTGGACTGGGTGCTTCTCTAATCAGGGTCTTCAGGACAGCAACCAGGAAATGAGATGGGCAGCATCTTGGCATCGAGACCAATCTCACGCACATTCTACTTTACATACACGCAAAGGAGTAGTCATAAGGCAGCCAGTTATTGTATTAAGGCTGATATGTGGGAGGGTATGGGTTAAGATGGTGTTTGTACCTTTGTTTGGCTTTTGATATCTAATTCTTGGCCTATGACCTCTATGGGAATCCAGGGTTTTTCTTCAGGACCTGGAAGGATGCCTGGAGGCTCCTGAAGGTGTGGGTGCTTGTTTTCTGGAGCGGGTGAGATGATATACATGTTTATGTTGTGTAGTTTCTTTATATTTTGATCATTTGTACATAATCTGTTTCCATATTTTTCGAACAGATTTCTCTTTCCTGTCTCTCCAGAAAGAGAGTTTCCAAATGTATGAATGCTACTGTCAGAATAAGCCACGCTCTGAGGCACTGTGGAGACAATTCTCAGACTGTGCCTTCTTTCAGGTCATTTTTGCCATGATTTCACTTTCAATCAGCAATTTTGTCTGATTCATTTACTGTTTTGGTGTCATGCAAGATAGGTTTACAATATTTCAAGTACTGTAAACTTGAATATTTGTTTGATACAAAAATATGTACTTCCACTGTTTTAAACTGAGTCATACCACTAAGTTAGAACAAATGTTGTCATTTCAGTTTTACAATTACAATTAAAAAGCTGTGATCCGTCATTGGCAAACATTACATTCCTTGTGGTTTTATTTGTCTTCCTTGTGAAGGAGTGTCAAAAAAAGCTGGAGCACAAACTGGGCCTGGATTCTTACCTCCTGAAACCAGTCCAACGCCTCACCAAATACCAGCTGCTGCTTAAGGTTAGACAGAGAGTGGTGTCATATCACAAACACACACACAGTCAGCCACCTACATTATGTATGTGACAGAGGCTATTTTATGCTATATTTTCAATGAGATTGGCTTTAAATGCACACTGAGATAATCCAGCAAGCCAGCTCAGCGTCAGATGGAAATCAACAGCAGCAAATGGGCCCAGTTATCACATATCGTTTATACCAGCAAATACAGCAAATAATATCTTTAGTGTATACCTACATTCTCCTCTTAGGCTTCTCTGTATCATTAAAATCCAAATAAAAAAAAAAAATTCAACAGACAAAAGCCCCAAATTTGCTGGCATACCTTAAGTCTGACCACATAATCTGCTGACTGAGCTAATGTCCAAGCATCAACAACACAACCAGTTTCTGAAAACTGTCAGAAATAATTTTCTAAAAAACTGCACACAGTACATGTGTTTGATAATTCTGGATAATGAAGCAATTGATTCAGATTTACTTTACCTCTAGTTGTTTATTATAAGTCTTTACCACTAGAGTGCACTGTTTTAGCTGCTGGATTTATGTGTGGTTTTGCACGAATTTGTGTGTGCATGTATTTGCCTACATGCCTGTTCTTTTGTTTGTGTGTTCAGGAATTACTGAAATACAGTACTGATTGCGAGGGGACTTCTGAACTGCACTTGGCACTAACAGCAATGCTGGACCTGCTCAAATCAGTCAATGACTCTATGCATCAGATAGCCATCACAGGATATGAGGTGAACCAAATCTGTTCAGTGTTTGACTGATAACAACTGAACACTCTGAATTAATATGGGATAATTGTGCAAATATATTTCCAACAAAGGCTTACACATAAATTACTCTGTCCATTATATGCAGGGTGACATTTGCGAGCTGGGCCGCGTGTTGATGCAGGGTTCTTTCAGTGTGTGGATCAGCCATAAGAAAGGTCCCACACGCATGAAGGAGCTGGCTCGCTTCAAACCAATGCAGAGACACCTCTTCTTGTACGAGAGAGCTCTGCTTTTCTGCAAGCGGAGGGAGGAGCATGGAGACAGCTGCGACAAGACCCCCTCGTACAGCTTCAAGCACTGTCTCAAGGTTCGTCTGTGTCTTTGTTTGTGTGCGTCTTAGAGGAATACGTTGGCTTTTTT
Organism: Siniperca chuatsi; assembly: GCF_020085105.1. Taxonomy (NCBI): domain Eukaryota; kingdom Metazoa; phylum Chordata; class Actinopteri; order Centrarchiformes; family Sinipercidae; genus Siniperca; species Siniperca chuatsi. The sequence goes on along the minus strand of NC_058049.1, from coordinate 12,451,300 downwards.
TTAAACATTGGTTAAAATATGTTATATATATGTTAAAATATGTTTTGACCTTGAATACCAAAATCAAACAAATGTTTTTAGTGGATTACTTATTCCAGTAAGCATATATGTTGAGTGACAAGTGGTGTCTCAAGTATGAGGAAATGACATCTTGTGGCAGCTCTAAAGCAAATTCTAAGTAATTTTTAAATGTAGCCATGATTGTCAGTTTTGTGAGGAGGTTGGTAAAATGAATAGAAATTATCATGAGGATTATTATCTACAGACTACTTTTATGGATAAAAGTCTCTCTTCTACATAAACAAACTATATTTACTTCCTGCCATTTATTTGCGTGTCAGAATGCTAAGTCTATAATGTATGCACTACTGTATGTAGTTTCCATAGCATACAGTATACAATACTAAATGTTCTACAGTGCAACCTTTGACTTAGATAGATTACAGTTATGCAACACTACACCTGTCAAAATGATGATGATTGTGTGTCCAAAAACTTACTTTACTGCTCACTATAGAGTAAACTATTGGGTATTTATTATGTAGACAACAGTGAATGAATATACAAGAAAGTAATTTTGAACACAGCCATTGTAGAGTAAAAAAAACCCCACAATGCTCTGGATAGACTGACGGTGGTTTCCTACCTGAAATACTTCCAAAAAATAGAGTTACCGTAACACTAAGAACTTAATATGACAAGTGATTTATTACATTGGTTGCAGTTAATCACATATTATCCCTGTCACTATCTATAACATGATCTATATGTTTTAGCGCTAAATAATGAAGTGAATGATCTACTGGAGACACATAGATGATATTGGTGTCTGTGCTGTTGTTTTTTAACACTTGTAAGTTGCCCAGCTGGCCACAGAACCTGGTGTATTCCTGTAAGACTTCTTTTGTTGTATTTGTTGTATGTGTTGATGTGCGGAGGGTGTCATAGCTGGTGTCTCACCGACAGCTGCTGCTGCTCTTGATTTATTATTGAGGATGTGGGGAGGAAGCAGTCACACAGCGGAGGTGTGTGAATGTGAATGTGAATGTTTGTGCCCTGACAGGACAGATGTGTTACATGATGTAAGTCTGATGTGCTGTTTGTGCTGCTCGTCCTAATGCTGTGTGTGTGTGTGTGTCGGTGTAAACAGTGTATGTCTCTTGGCAGATGACTGCTGTGGGGATCACCGAGAATGTCAAGGGAGATGTGAAGAAGTTTGAGATCTGGTACAGTGGCAGGGAGGAAGTGTATGTGGTTCAGGTAAGTTTAATGCTAGCATTTTCAGTAGTTTATATAGTACCTCGCTGATAATTTAGCCCTTTCTTACTTATACTGTAGCTTTAAACCCTTTCAACTAGAATTGTGATTGATGTTTTTAACAATTTGCTGACATTTAATAGATGAATAATTCATTGTAAATACGGCAAATAGAGGCCTAACAGAAGAAATGGCAACATTGTAGCTAGATAGAAACATATACAGAATGTTGTAATCCACTAACCGTGTGTTGTAATGTTTCTGTTGTCTCTCAGGCTCCTACAGTGGAAGTGAAGATGGCCTGGCTCAATGAGCTTCGCAGAATCCTGACAAACCAGCAGAAGCTGCTTAGAGGTCTGAGAACAATTAAAGATAATATGGGACAGAGAATCTAAGTGCAAAGGTCCACTTACTAACTTCGGAGCTTTGAACTGCTTCTCACGGCCCCAGAGAGCATGAGCTGTGGTTCAAAGCTCTGAAATTGTAAGTGGAGGTTTGTACTTTGATTCTCTTCACCATATACTGTTAGTTACAGTAGATATATTGATGGATAGTCTTTATTGTCCCAGGAATGAAATTTGTTTTTACAATCATGAACAAACAATGTTCATGTCTCACAAGAAAAACATACAAATACGGTGGACATATGGTCATGTATACACATGCCCATTCCTGTATCCCCACACATACTTGCATGAACGAATACACACGCTCACATATAAATACACATATCTATACGTAATATTCAGTGAGGTATTTTATTTAGGGCTGCTTTGGTAGAAGTGACAAAACTCCTGCCAAAGCGGGCCCTCCTCCATTTTAAAGTCCTGGTTTCTACACCTGTAACGTGACGTTTGGATTGAGGGGGTTATCTGTGTCACCAGTAAAGAATGAACATACATGCTGGAAAATAAAGTTAATATTTAATTTAAATATTAATCAACTGAAAAGGAAATTCTTCTTTCTACCCCCTCACATTACCTCCTTTCTCTGCTCACAGATGAAGCATATCAACATGGCCAAATGGTTGGACACATGCAGATTTCTCCACCACTCTCTGAGAGGTCAGTGCCTATGGTTGTTTACAGTTACAGTATTTACAGTGGTGTGTTAAGCACATGACTGTAGGCTATAGTTTCACAAACAGACAAACACACAGGTATATATGCAAAACACACACATGCACTACTATCTGCATTTGCGGAGTTTTCATATCTGATCACAGCTTGAGTGAATGTGACGATATCATTTCACGTTGCCCTCGTAGAGGCTTTGTGTGTAGCGGTGTGTGAGAACGGGCGCAGACCCCACTCTGTCCACTGCTGTCTGGTTGCCTATCCCCACTCCTCCCATCCCCCACCTGCAGGGGCATGCGGCCGTCCAGAGGGGTTCCCAGGGGCTGTCTGCCGGGGCTGGACTTTGTCTCGCTGTCGGCTGATGTGTTTCTGTGCCTGCGTCCCCGGAGCCCCCGTCCCCGAAGCCCCCGGCAACGGCCCCGGCCACGCCCCCACCACCGCCACTGACCTACCCTAACGCTCAGTGGTAAACTCAGCCTGGCCCAGCCTGATTAACCTCACCTCGCCCTGGCATGACCCACCTGGCCCAGCTTGGGGACCAAAAACCCAGGGCTCCTGTGTTTGCATACTGATCGTCACCTGCACCCCCTTTTTATAGTCTCCATTCTGGTTCATAACTGACCCCCCACACTCCTTTGCCGCGTCGAGAGGCCTGTGTCTTAGCAGCTCCATGGCATTTCTAACATGGTATCTAAAAACAATTGCTCTTATTTCTGCATCTCAAACTTGCTATTTTGCATGTAATGCAAAGGGCGAACAAAAAGAAGAGTTTTGATTTTCATTCCATGAATTTTCTTAATTTCCTCATTTCCGGTTTTTAAGATGGGGCTCGTTTTTTTGAGATCTAATCAAGGTATTGTAGAATTTGCTTTCCAGAAACATTCTTACTCAGCATCTAATAATGGAGTGACCAAATCTCTAAATTTGGATCTTGATAAATCGAGACCAGATCTTCCCAGGTGTGAACACCGTGTCAGTGGTCTGTGTTTCCTACTTCGCACTTTTACAGAGAAGCTTGCACATGGCTGTTCTGTGTTCTGTCTTGTTGTCTGGCTGGTGCCTGAATGGTCATAGCTGTGTGAGAAACAAAAGGACAGAGTTGTTCCTTGACACTGATCTGGGGCCAGCTATACTGTTGGAGGTATGGATCAGATTCAGGAAGTGAGAGCTGACCCTAGATTGTGTGGCTGAGGATAACATCTATCCTGAGAGTGTCTGCTGACTGTGTTCAGCGTTTGGTGACGCGTGTTGTTTTGTGTTGTTCCCTCAGCAATCAGCAGAGGGCGTCGGTGAGCTCAGAGGACACTGAGTCAGGGAGGAGCAGTCCAGACCCCCAGCCTCACTCCCCTAAACACCAGCACAACCGCAGGAGTGAGTAAATCTTGTCCACACATATTTATGCCATAATCAAGTAGATACTTAGTAACTGAATCACAGAAAGTGTTATGGGAATTGATGCAAATCATACTTGCTTTGCACAGTATTGTACTGCTGTTGCTGATTGTCTTCATAATCTCTAACTGATGTAGAAATTTGACTTGTCCCTCCTCAGCAGTTCAGGTGTACTTTGACCTGAAGAACCAGGTACATCGAGGAATTTGGGGGAAAAAGGTCCAACTACTGAGATTAGCTTTTGATTCTACGTTCTTGTTAATTTCCCAGTAAGTGACAAGGGGTCTTTATCATGTCGATATAGTTACTAAGTATCTACATGGTGCCTTTAAGGTGTAGTGTTTGGATAAATGCATTCATCAGTACCTGTAACAGCTTATGCAATGTGTGTGTCTCAGGTTGGCCCGGAGCTCATCACTCGGTAGACATCTGTGAGGGTCTGGAGGAGTGGCCTGGAGGTCGGGACACCTTCCACCCATCTGACACAGAGGAGGAGGTTTTGGTGCAACTGGTGAGAGCCAATACATTAGATACAATACATCAAATGATAAACAATAAGACTCTCTCGCCTTTTTTAGACCTGTGTGTATTATATCTTTGCCTACTTAATCTGCTAAAAATGACATAGAATTATATTCCTTGTAGAGGATATCTGTTGGTATTAACAACTATCACAGTTCTGAATGGAGCATAAAATAGAGGTCCGTATTAGTGACCATGAAAGTGCTCAAAAGAACAAAAGAACGGATTTTCGACCTGTAATATCACTATAACTATAACTGACTCTATATATATATATATATATATATATATATATATATACACATTTTACTATTTATATATTTTTACATGGACATTGATAAACATCAGTGTAAATGTGCGAGTGTTTGCCAAAAGGCTAACTATCAACTTTTCTCCATTGGCCTGATGCTCAATTAGCCATTAAAACAACAATAAAACAAAAAACATGTAAAATCATAACAGGTAAAAAAAAAGTAGGCAAAAACATCAGACATGTTCTTTCATTTGAAAGTGCTGAGAAATGAGTCGATGCTTTTGTGTTAAGAGCAGGGAGCACTTTAATTCAGTGTTGGTCTTTTGTCATTGGCTACCTATCAGGTACTCTACATGGCCCCTAACCACTGTATATTTCTGAGTTGTCTCTCAGGTCAGCAAACTAATGTCTACTGGCTGTTCCCAGAGTCAAGTCAGCATGCATTTGCTGTCTTTGCATCTCTTATCACCAGGTCATCCAATTCAATTGAAGCACTTTCTTTAAGACACTTTTCTGAACTGATGTTTTTGCCCTTTTGTTTTATGTTATTTGTGTTTTAATTCTATTGTGTGGTTCTTGTGTCTGCTACTATCCTGGCTGTTTGACATTTTGTGCATAATTTATTATGAAGCACTTTGTAACTTTTGATTTGAAAATTTCCACATCAAATCTTAACTATATAAATAAATCTTTACTTACTTTGTTCTTGAAACTTTTCCTTCTGTGTTAGTCTCCAGGCAGATACATGGCTTTGGCTGATTGTCTTCAAAATGGACCAGACAGCATCACCATCAAATGTGGAGATGTCATCCAACTGCAGTGTGAAAACAAGGGACGCTGGTGAGTTTTCAGCCTGTCAGCACACATGATGTGAGGTAAACCAGTCTGTCAGGGTGGCTTAGTGATCAGCCAAACTAATCCCAAATGTTAAAGGGTACAATGTATGGCAAAAGTAGCTATATGAAGAGTGAAGAATCTGAATCCCTGCTTAGCTAAATGTAAAAGCAAATGTAAAGCTAAACCTGGTAACAACGTTTATTTATCTAATTTCTCCCCTCTTTTTTCATCTCTCATCTCCTCTTTCCTCACTTTTCTTCATCCTTCAGGCTGGTGAAAAATCTGAGTCGACGACAGGAGGGCTTTATAACAGCTGCCAGCCTGCAGATGATTATAGGAGACAGCAGTCGAGGACACTCCTCCAGACTAGGGGGTAAAGAAAAGACATAGGCTTCCAAGATGTCAATATAATGTTGAGCCACAGTATATCTTTACTTTGATTTTCTTTTTAAAAGTCTGTATATTTTCTTGTAGACCCAGGGAACCTGAAGGTGAGAAAGCTCAGCTCCCCATAGCGAAGAAAGCAAAGAATGTGAATCTAATATTTACCTGTGGATGGTGAACAGACAGAAGGAACAGATTGAGCCATAGCTGTCTCATAACTGGTCAGCCACCCACTCACTCCCCGGTCTGCTTCCTTCAGCACAATTCAATCATTAAAGAGAAAAATATGGGAATCTACAGACTGGATTTTCTTCCAGGTCTTGACTGATGATCTCCTGGGTCAGTGTTTTCTGATAGTGAAGGGTGTGCTGATGCACCAGCGCAAAGGCTCAGGAACTGTTTAGCCCTCTTGGACAATCAACAGCCGATCCCCAGATCCTGATTGGTCTTCCTCTTTTCTGACTGGTGATGGGTTCCTTGTCCTTCTGGCGCTCCATCTGCAACACACATATAGTCAGGATATGAGGTTGCTGCTGCAGCAGTGAGTCATTTCACAATCTGTGGACATTTTTCAACCCTTCCTCATTCCAGCTAGTACTTGAGATCATAGTATCTCCGAGTGTGTGTTCCTGTTTGTCTCAGTGTGTGCTGGATGGATGGTAGTCCAGGATTTGCCTGAAACATTTCTTAAAGCAGAGACTTTTGTACATATACAGTATAATTTTTAACATTTATTGTACCTCAGTGTTTCATTTTTGTGTAATTATTTGACATTTTCCATTGAACTACATCATTGTATTTTTCTTACATTTCATTCCTTAAGGCACCATTCTTCTGTACAAATCTAGGAGTTAAAATGCCAAAATGTGCCATGCCATAATGCCTTTTTTATTCCTGCTCTTTTGGAGTCTCTTGTATGTAATGTTTGCAAAATCAAATACTCTGTTATTGCTTCAACTGGACCTCACAAATATTCAACTGGCACTTTAATGAGGTGGATGGACAACAGAGACAAAAAATCCACCTATTGTCTGAATGCTTTGCTTGCCGCTTTACCTCTCTTACTGTGTATTTCCTCTTATTCATGCTGTTTCTTTCCTTTGTTTATTCTTGAATGTATGATGTGTTAGGGAGGCAGGGGAGACATACCCCCCTGCGTGCAGGCAGCAGTTGACGTGTCAGTGATGGTAATGTAAGACACAGGCGGACATGATGAAGATTGATGCTGGTGTATTCCACAGTGTGTGCGGTAGACGAATGAGAGACGCACGCCGCAGAGCACCAAACACTGTCATTCTCCTCAGGATCTTTTGGGAGCCGACTGTCAGTCACAGCGTAGAGAAGGGAGAACGAGGCAGAGTAAAAGAAAAAAGTAAGAGAAAGAGAGAGATTATGCTCTGTGTGCCCCTTCATCACGGAGGCAGATTGTTTCCTCCTCACCATTACAGCTCAGTTAATCTTGGGTTCCCCATTAAAAGGGATCATACAGCCAACATGAAATATACCCTCTGTGTCGAACGCTTAATTAAATATTGATTGCAGACTTATATGAATTTACCACATCAAATCGAGGCCCCAGTCGGAGGGCTGCCTTTGATACGCTGTGTTTGATATGGAAATGAGTCTAGAAAGCAGCAGGGGCCGCTGCACACTACACATTTCTCATGTTGTTAATTTATTTATTTTGCTGTCATGTTGTTCCTCATATTGTGAGCTATCTGTGCACCCCGGAAAGAAATTACGTCTCCATATATTTACAGGAGGTATGCTTGACTGCACATCAAACCCCCTTTTTTTCCCTTTTTGAGTTTATGACAAAATCAAATGGTTACTTTGTAATTTTAATCCAAAATGCTGCAGATTTTGCACAGATTTTCCAGGTTGAAAAACAAAAAAACCCTGCTTGAAATATTACGTATCCTGATGAGCCAAGTAGCCTAAGCTTGTTGCTGAATGTTTCTTTTAAGATAAAAATGCATGGCAACTGAACAATGAGCAGGTTTGTATTGTTACACAGTCACTGTTCTAAACTGGCTTTTTTTTGTACAGCTTCAGTTCTGTGAAGAAATAATCAAATAAAAACTATTTATTGCAATAATTTTGTTTTGTTTTGGTAGTTAAAATAATTCAATATTTGTTGTTTTAACAGTGACATGTAAAAATTAAGAATGCCCTTTTTCATACACCCTGATTTAATCTATTATTTCTGTATTCTTCTTTTAATGGAAGCCAACCTAAATAAAACCGCAGACTTTTCTATTGTGAGTTTTTTTGTCACATAATTTTAAGCCATAATTTGCAAAGAACCACATTACCACTACTATGTGATGTGTTTTTATATTATTTGTTTAATACAGAATAAAAGGACATACTAAATCAGGAGTATCTTTGGAACTTTTTAAATGTACCCATATATCATTTTTTACCTGTGCATTTTTTATAATGTAGACTGCTTCTGTAGTTAATTAGTTTGGTGGAATTGATCAGTCATTCAATAAATTCTGTAAATGGCACATTATGTATTTTATTTTCACATATCTGTCTGTTACATATCTAACCACTTTCTTAACTACACACACACACACTTTCAGTACAATGGCATCCAGGAGCTATAGCCTATAGCTTATAGGCCACTGACAAGTTATGGACACATTGGCTGTTGCAGAGTTACTTATGAAGTGTTGCACCATCAGATTCATGGCTTGCATGTGAAATTCCTTTAACAACACACAATTCAAAACATCTTGCGATTTTTAAATATCCTGTGAAGTTGAAAGAGCATAAAAAGATACTTTATTTCACATGCAGGTCATTTGTAGACCAGTTATATTTTTTCAAAATCTATTATCTTTAAATTTAAGGGTCAGGGTCTTCCACATCAAATGCCAACCTGTTTTTAGTTAATCCCATAACATGGTTTATCCAGCGGTAATAAAGGGACACCCGGGTGTACACACCATATTTCCCTTCTTTTGCACATTCTTCCCCCCAGCTCACAATGCCCGTCAGGAACCACGTGCCATAAATACTGTTTGTGTGAGGACCTCCACTGTCCCCCTGACAGGCATCTTTGGCCTCATTGTAGTATCCTGCACAAAACATGAAGGGAGTGATCATGGCACTGCTGCTGTGCTTACACTCTGTCCGATCTGTGAAGGGAACCTCGACCTTCTGCAAAGTGTTAGCCGTTGATCCAATGAAGCGTATTCGGCCCCAGCCGCTGACCGTTGCCGGGGAAGACTCCTTCACTAGGGCCTCAGTGAAAGCCTGGGGCCCTATGCAGATGGGTCGGACTTTTGAGGAGAAGGTGAGAGGTCTTTTGAGGTACAGCAGGGCAATGTCATGGTTGTACAAGCTTACAGTGGCGTTGTAGCGTGGGTGTATGTGCTGCTCCAACACATCATGATCCTGCTCTGTGCCCTCGTTGGTGTAGATGTTATGCTCCCCTGCAGGTAGAGATATTAGATACAGATATCACTGATTCCTTGTATATTTTTACTCTACAGTAAAGCACATGCAGTGGATGTCCCAAAGCAGATGGCAAAATAATTTCCCCTTTAAAGTGTGATAAATAACATGAAATCAAGAGCTATTTCAAGGACTACGATACACAAAACTTTACACTAGGGCTGCAATAACGATTCTTTTTATTATCAATCAATCAATTATCAAAATAGTCGACTAATTGATTGCCAAATCAATTAACTGACTAATCTTTTAAGCTCTACTTCACACAGAACTACTCCAGCATGCAACTCTACTCCATAGGTGAAACCAGTCGTTGGTAGTGAATCTTACCCACTCTGATGAAGAAGGATTTTTTTGCATCCACCGTGCAATGCGCAGCAGTGATAACCCAGCGTTTGCTGAGAATGGAGCCCCCACAGAATAACTGACCACTGGGACGCTCTATCAAGGCTACCTGAATAAAATGTGGAGAAAAGAGCTGTGAGTAGCAACAAGAAATTGAACATGCTGCAGCTGCTGTTTCTTTTTCTCATGCATTTCCTGTAAAAAAAAGCCTTACGTGCATCAAATACTTCTACTTCCATACAATACCTGCCATGGGATCTCTCCTGGAATTACCATCTTGCCACCCACAATGCGTTTATTAGCTCTAGGTGGCTCTACACTGGGAACCTCAGTGTCCCTGTACACCCACAGGGGCAATTTCTTTTGGAAGTGGATTCCTACAGAGTCGTTTTTGTCTGGAAAAGACGCCGTGGTACTGGCTGGAGTTGAGGGAAGGGATGTAGTGGTGGTGATGCTGGTCAGTGAGGTGGTGTTCAGCAGGCTTGCATTCTCACGGCCAAGCAGAGACTTTCTGGATACTGCACTTACCGCTGTCAGGGCGGTTCTGCCACAGGGAAATTCAACTGGTGATGTGAGAAACGAGCAGTCACATTGTGGAATTAAGAGTCATTATCATGATATTTGGCAAAGAATTCATTAAGAATACATAGATACCTTCTGGTTCACAGTTAACCCCGTCCTGCATCAGCCTGTATCCTGTCGCACAGGAGCATTTTGCTCCAAAGGTTGCCATTGATTCACAGAAGTGCATACAGTCTCCGTTGTTCACATCACACCTTTTTGCTATAACTGAGGAGAAAGAAATCACATTATAAATTCAAACCCATCCTCTTACTACATATATACAATGACATGTTGTTACCACACAGTATAAGCTCCTGTATGTTTTGTTGTCAAACATGTATTGTGTGACCTGCCCTGTATGGTTAAAGCATAGACAGCAAGTCTGTCTTAAAACAATATTCAGGTGCCCATATGAACATTGAAACAGGTTTTGCTTGCTGTAATCATTCTTCCTGTTAATACTGGACATTAAAATATCCCTTCCTAATGCACTTCCAATGGATGTGATGGGGGACAAAATCCACAGTCCACATTCTGTGCAAAAATGTATTCAAAACGTTATCTAAAGCTAAAATTAGCCTTTTTAGCTTGAACATAAAGAGGAAATATTGTACTAAAAAGGCTATAACCTCGGAAGACATCCACTTGATTTGACTAACTCTGAAGTCTCATTTTAACTTCAGAAAAATTAACTTCATAATGTATTTTTGCACAGAATGAGGGATGTGGATTTTGTCTCCCATCACTTTCATATAAAGCACAGTAGGAAGGGATCTCTTAATGGCACATAACTATTGTTTTAAGACATACTTGAAAAATTGTGAACCTATCCTTAAAGGGCACCTACTACACTGTCAAATAAACGTGTGATTCAGGTAAATGCAGTCACTACTCACAGAGAGAGCACTTTGACTACTGTTTTTAGAACATCCAAAAATAATTTTGGGCCTTATAACCAGACTGAGTCTGGATGCAAACCATTGATTTGATTTAGGAAAAAAGGCATCTAACTGTTTATCCTTTGAGAATGAGATCTGATCAGATCTGATCTCATATTCTCGGACAATTTGGATCATGTAGCATAGAAATCTAATTTCTTTTGATCACATTTTTAAGTCGAGCCACAGGACTTTCACTTACCAATCTCACAGTTCCTGCCAGTGAAGCCAGATAGACATGAGCAGGTGTAGTACTCAATGTGGTCTTGGCATGACCCCTGGTTCAGACATGGGCTTGATTTACACTGATTGCCATCTGAAGAAATCCAGACACAGTAGCTCAGCACACAGTCATCTAATAACCTCATTTTGTATCATACTTTTATAAAGCAATGTTTACTCAGGGAAAAAAGTAGAAGGAGAAACATCTTTACATTAAAGTATGTCTAGAAAATAACTTTAGCAATGACTAGAATTCCCTTGACGAGGAATATAACGTGAAAGGTTCATACTCTAAGAAGTCAGAGAGAAAATTACAACACACACAAACACATTAGACAAACAAAGACACAGCCACCACTGCAACATTTCTACCATTTTCTGTTTGTGTTGGGAGAAGTCTGTTATTAAAAACATTCTTACCTACATATCCTGCCCAGAACTCCATCTAAAATACAAAGTAAAGTCTCTGATGAGTACAGCCAGCAAAAACAAGAATATGCATAACATAAAAACAAAATAAATACCCACTGTCTTTTCATCATTCTCAAAGGTCTCTCTGGCCTCTTCCAGGTCACATATTTCCTCTATACACTCTCTCTCCAAGTTACCTTGCAGCCACTCCTCAAACAAACCAGTGTTATGGCGTTTGTGTCTCCGCAGAACGCTGTCGGCTGCCTGATCGGACAGGAACACTGGGCCTGAGGCTGGAGCTGGGGCTGGAGTGAACAAGAGGAAAATATAGTCACACAGACTGTGTTTAAGTAACTGTCACTTCATCTCATAGGTCACAACAACAAATATGTAAAGTCTTGAGATATTATTTTGTATATAAATAAAATAAATAACAGGACAATCCTCCACCTGTCACATGTACTGTCACTCTAAAAGTAAGACTGCACAACTAAAATAAACCTAAAAATCAGAGAGAAATTATTTATGAGCATCATAAACATGAAAGTTTTAATACCTCCATAGTCCAGCTTAAAGTCCAAAAGCAGCAAATATAAGAAAGACAAAGAAAATAGTGCCATTCCAAACAGCTCTGGTATCCTAACACACACATACACACACACACCCACACACTGGACCATCACTCCAAAGTACAGAACTCTGTTTGCACATGTACACTCACAATTAGTTTCATGTTTGTTCAAAAAAAAAAAACATCCTGACTCTGTCTGATAAACGCTAGTGTGTCAACACCTATATGCACTAAGAGACTCCTTCCTTTAGATTGTAGGAATCTTTATGTTTATTTGTAAATTAACAAACATTAGCAAAATCCTGGATTTTCTTTTCCAAATGCATTTACTAAAAGTCTGTCTGTAACTGTGACAACTTATGGCCTGATTTTCACGCTCCAGTAGGTTCAGCTATGGTTACCAATGTTACCATCTTCTGAAAAAAACAAACCATTTTTTCAGTGTTCTGGACTGGAAGTTCTTTATTTCATTACAAAAGGTAGCCATAAAACCAAATATATGAAACATTTCTATTTAGTTATACCAAACGGTTTGCCTATTTACATATAGAGCTCAGGCTTGTATCACTGTGAAGTTTTTCAAAGCATTATAATCACCAAATGTGATTTTACTGTAAATACACAAAAAAATCACAAATTTTGTTGCCTTATTTGTGTTCTTTAATGTATTTTATTGATATTGTATCTAACAACTTTAAAAGAGAATTTATTTTGTCAATATTTCTTTATATTTTTCTATTTTTCTTTCTTTAAATCTACACTCTATAATATACAAGCAACTATTTGGTTTTGTTTGTAACAGTGGTTTTGCTTTTTTCTTTACATTAATTTATTCTTCATTTTATGTGCTGAATATTCTTTGTGACTGTGGACATTACAGCTGTCCCTTTAAATCTTGGTCTTGGTCATTGTGAATTATTGTGATCTGTGCAGCTATTTGAATGCTGTTTGAATTGGGCTTTAATTAGTCTGATCATATTTGTGGAATGGCATGAACCTAAATAAACCTTTGAAGTTAATTGAAGTCATGCTTTTCATGATAAATCCAGGTTTTCTTATCCTCTTCTCTGCCCAGGCCCATAAAAGCAATATGAGTTGATAAAATGCACTTTGGTATTTTCACCAGAAGATGGAGTACATACACCTCAGTCAATCAACATCACACAAGGCCGCAATAGAGATTGGTGATAGGATCATGTGCCCCATTTTTTATCATTGCAGCTCAGTCTGAGTTAGAATGCATTACCAACAGGGCTGAGGAAAAAATAAATCAAAATTTATGTTCCAGGAATGGCTTTATTTGCAATGTAACTTCAACTATCAGAGGCAGTGAAGCCACAAACTGTGTGTGTGTGTACAGCATATGTTGTGTATGCAGGGGTATAGTTCATACATGAACTTTTTTTAAGATTTTCTGTTTATATTTTACATTCAGCACTTATTTAACTGGGTAAAGCCCAAACAACCAGAACGTTAGTGTGATTGACAAGACAATTAGGTAGAGTAAATGAAAAAAAACGTATGTACACTTTTATATGTTTAATTCTAGAAAAGCTTTTTGTTTGGGGTAAATGGTCAATCAATACCCAAGACGATGACGCAGTGGTCAAGGGTGATATGAAGCTTGTGCTGATTCAGCGTGCCAGCTGAAGATTTAACTCTGGTCTGGTGTCATTTTGTGGTCTGGCGTATAAGATGCAACCCATCACTGGCTCCTAAATCCCCCCACAGGGACTCCAAAGTCTTCTCGAGTGTTGGCAACTATTGACCGGCGGCATTTATATTTCATTGAATCGTTCAGAGGCTGAATAATTCATACTTGAGTAATTAACACCGTCTACTCAATACAAGAGCTTCTCAATCATTTCCAGCCAGGATGAATAACAGAGTAAAGTAATTATACTGCATTATACTGCACACTACTATGATTTGTCTGGTGACCAAAAAAAGATATTCAATGCCTGGAATAACAGAATTTGACAACATTTTCACAGGTATTCCAACTATAATCGAAAACATTACTGCATGTACACTCTGCACTGCCCTAGTTGAGTCATATTTCTAAAAGTAAGTCTTTGCTGAGCCTTGTGATGAGGCTGTGGGCTTGATAACTCCAATGGCATCCTTATCACATAGTTGCTCAGCCTAGATTAATAACAGAGTGGATGCAGACCATTGACTGGGCCAACTATAGTATGTATAGGAGAAAACAGCAACAATGGTTTTTGCTATTATTAATGAGTTGAGCACGCTAACAAGACTGTTATACGGATGGAGTGAATGCATGGATGGATAGGAGAAGTAAAATTGTCTGTGACTGACTATCGATTTACGAAGATCTCCTTGACAGCTCTGTCTTCTCTTTTTCTTTGGCAGCACCGCACAGCTGGGGAGTCTGTGTCGGCTCCAATTAGATTAGTTACTATAGTGGGGGATCGAGTCAGGGCCTTTGCAGATTATAAAAACTCTGATGCTTACTCAGTGCTATTGATTGTTACTGTGCAGCCCAGACTTCAGTCTTTCACCAGGGACAGTGTCATTTGCAGAGGGCTTATGTTCTGCTGTGATATAAACCTTCTTCTGTAGTTGTGAATCAAAATGTTTGTAGAGCTCAAACAAGAGCAGCGTGATTTGGGAAAATCTGTGCAGTGACAAATACACAGTAATAATTGAATTATTTCTAGCCAGTCTTGTGATACTTAAAGGCACCATAATTATCTGAATAGAAACAATAGGACAACCGCATTTCCAAAAATAAAAGTTCAACCTATTATCACTTTTACGTGGATGAGCATCATTTTTAATGTGAAAACTAACACTAAAACAACTACATCTAAAAAAATCCTTGATGTTTTTCATTGCTGGAAAAGGTTTGTTACATCAGTCAGGGCTGTATTTTGAATTATACAAAAATACACCCCACCCCACCTTTTGTGTGTGTATGTATGCAGGTATATAGACATATTATTAAGATTAGTATTATTATTTTTAAGTTTTTGTTGTTGTTCATTTTGATTTATTTATTTAATTTTCTTATTTACATTTTTCATATGTTTTGTAAAAACTGCATAGATTTCAAAATAGCTGGAAACATTGTAAAGACAATAATGGAATCTCTAATGATGTCAAAACTACTGCATGCATGGAATGCTGAAGTAAAAATAAAACAAGTAAAAAAAAAAAAAAAAAGGATGATTCTTCCATCAAGATGCTGACTGTTTCAGTCTGAGTTTACTGTGCCTGGACTGTCTCTAACTTTTGCAGAAATTTTCTCCCAGAGTGACCTTGCATCTATACTCATTATTGACTCTCTATGTGTTTTGACAGCAGCTCTCAGGCACTCACTACAAAGCTGTCTTATTCTAATCACACTAATATAGTTGTCTGTGGTCTAAATAATCCCTGACTGGATTATATTTTGGTTTTTAATTGACTACAGTGTGTGAAACATATCTACAAAATTAGTTGGTGAGTTTGTACACAATGACATTTGAATGATGCAATGTTAATAATATGAAAGGATCTTGGGGCAACAGGGAAGGCGTTTTGTTTAATTAGATCAGCTATTCCTTGCAGGTTTTATGGTGGGACGACGTGAGCTCAGGGCTTCCTCAGGCCATAACTAGTAAATGTTAATATTCTCATTTGTGACCTTATTTATATACAGATGCAAGCAACGAGAAGAAAGCTATCTGTATGCTTGGTGACAAGCACTCTATTTAAGTTAGTTTATGATCACCTATTTTCCCCTCTGAGCCAGTTTAGGATAATCAGCCCACTGGCAGTATGAGGAAGAGTTGCTGTCGAGAACATTAAAGGAAGTGGAGATTGAATGAGCAGAGTTAGAGTCTGGATTAATCGCAGATTGTGTGTGCTTCTAAAGTGAGTACAGCATATCATCAGGTGCAGGCATATTAATTGTTTGTTTTATGTGAAATCCTCATGAGACACAGAAAGAAACTTGGCAATGTCACCTGCTTGAAAACAGCAAGGATTATAGGGAGATGGTGTATTCACTCAGTATGAAAAAGAAAAATTCTTCAGAAAAAAATGTTCAACAGAAGCTCAAACTGAAGAAAGTATGTTTAAGGGAACAGACATATGCCTGTTGGTAAAAAAAAAAATCCACCTACCAGCACCTCTAAAGCTCACACATTAAATCTCGTTTGTTTAATCTGTACAAAAGCAGAAGTGAAAAGAATGCCAATTTTTGGACTACACTGGTAGCAATCTTCTTATCTAACTCTCTGCAAGAAAGCGAATAAGCATATTTACCAAAATGACAAACTACTCCCTTAAAGCAACACTGATACTTGGTCTATGTTACAGCCATTTTCAGAAGGCAGTTGAAATTTCTTCTTGGTGATGTACGTCTCTGAACCAATGGCTGACATTATCATTAACGCGGTCTACTTCAGTAGTATTGAAACCATGGGCAGGCAGCTATACTGTACTGGTAAAGAAAGAGAAATGTGATATCCGTTTGATACTGCAAGACTGAATCCACACTTGTGTTACTTCTTGCAAGCTTGTACAGTAATATCCACAGGGAGCTCCTATGATGTGAGCTGTAAAAAGAAGCACTGCGGGCCTCAAAGCACTACTCCCCCCCTCCACATAAAGTCATTGACATTAATGTGATATTTGAGAGAGTCTTGCTCAGTTAATTAATACAGTCATTTCTGTCATTTGAAAGCCTGATGTTTCACACCCATTCCCCCGCTTGCCCACATGCATCCCCACCAAGCCAAACACTCTGACATTTGAACAATTGGTTTGATATTTGATATTTTGGATACGTAGTGTTTGGATTTACAGGCTCACAACACCAGTAGGATATTTAAAAACATGTATGCACTTGTAGTTGTAGTAGCAGTAGACTGTAAACATTATAGCATGGCATTTAAAATTTCATCTTTTGTCGATTTACCATAATTAATGACTTGATTATGATCACTTCCTGTATGAGGTGAAAGACTTCCACACATCTTTTACTCGAGTATAATAAGAAATACCTTGATTGATTAATAAAAGTTTCTAATTTAAAATAAATCAAGAGCTCAAATTGCACTAGAATGCTCTAATACTGTATTTCTGCACTGGTATGGATTTCATATCAAACTTATTAAACCAGGTAAGGCTAAGTGGGTCAGTGACCGAATAATGAATGCTTGGTCTAATTAGTTCATAGGTTTAGCTAAATTTGTAAATGCATAATTTATGGATGCATGTTTATTTGCCCAAAACTGTTTTCTTTAAAGTAACTACATGTGCAGTTGTGGGGCAAATGAAGATATATTGAGAAAAATAATCTAGTGTCTGGGTTTGCATGAGTATATGCCACTTAGCTGTGCTTACTCTTGCCAATAGTGACCCAGAAACACAGTACTTTTGTGAATTCCTAAGAAATGAGAGCTCATATCTACTCCTGGTTCTGTGAGCCGTGATGCAGCCAAGCTGACAGACGCTGCCGGCTCATGGATGTTCAGCCACCGTTAATGAAAAGTGGAGCTCCTATCCCTCCAGGTCAGAAAGTGCCCGCGAAGCTCACTGTTTTCCCGCTGACTGTCAAAAATTAGTTTCTGAAAAGCTACATTGGACAAAGCCAATGAGGTGGAAATGGGTAAAATTTATTTTTCATAATAATAAATCAATTCCAACCTTGCACTCTTTTCATAGTAAGACTTCAGGCACTAATAACTCGCCTGCCAGCAGACTGATTGACTGACTTCATCACCAGAGGTAAATGTCAGCTGCACCAAATACGTGTAGATCATCTGTCCCACAGCTGAAATATACCCTGACTCTGTGACATGAGAGATATAAAAATACAATCTGGGGAGTGACCAAGTTAATTATGTGGTGTGCGTTATAGGGAGAAGTGACAGAAATACGACATCATGTCAGACCTTTCGACCCTGACCTCTTTAGTTTTGAAATAACTTGCTGACCTTCTGACCTTTGAACTGAGGTCAGTGCGCCTGAGCTCTGTGTGGGTCAGAGATAAATGAGCAGGTGCAACAGTCCTACAAGTAGTGTGTGATAAAATCCATCATTTTTATGTGCGAGCCTATGGAAACACATAAACATAGAGACAGACATGCGCGACACTAGCATTTTCATTTTCAGTCCTTGGCTTTTATTATCCTGCATTTGCTACTCTGCTGGTATTCATTATATTAATTTATGATGACAACATGTGAATATTTCATTTGTTTTGCTTGTTGCCTAACACATATGACACTGACCTCTCCTGCATAAATCTGCATAATATTTTCCTTACAGTAACAACTTCCAAAGTATGAACAAGTAAATTAAATCTTTTTTTATAGTTTCCATGTGCTATATTTACTGAATAAATCTGCAATTTAGTTTGTTAATCTACAATTAGTAAAAATGCAATGAGTGAGTCACAAGATGTAGTGATTCATGGCACAGTGAGTGTGAGACAGAAGATTGTTTGTGATAATTCCCACCCATATTACATGACAACTAACCCATCCAAGCACAAACATACACAAACAAATTCAACACTCCTCGACCTCCAACTTCTATCCACTGTCATCAGCACCACTGTAACAGAACCAGCCTGATTACCTCATTCAGAGCTTGAATCAAGCTAACACCTACAATCAGAGGCAGACAACTAACCCTGCTGCACAACAATGGAGCATTAATCACCCTCCAACACAGCACAGCCTGTCCCAAAGAATGATTTTTAGGACTGATCCCTCCTACAGTAGCACCCATACTGCCTCCTCCACAAATATCACCTTGGGTGATTTTCAGTCCAGCCAAGTTACAAATCAAGCAGCTCCTTCGCTATTGGGCCAGTGTTTGTCTGTCATCCTATGCAACAAATTTATAAGTCAGCTCAGTGGGAAGATGGGGTGAGTGGCTGTTATCCATGCGATAGGAAATTGATTTTGAACTGACTGATGAATATACACTTTCAGCAACAGAATTGGGCGATAGCTCCCAAAAGCTTTTGAAAAATATCTGAAATTACTCTATGTACATAATTTCCTTTAAAAGATAAGGCCTGTGACAAGCCCTATGTGGTACTATCAGGAGGGTTGGACAAAATGACATGAACATTTTTAAAATCTGATGTAATTCAAAACAAGAGCTTTTTGCAAAAAGCCTTTGCAAGCAAAAAGCTTAAAATGTTACATTTTTGTGCATGGATCAGAGAGATGTTGATTCAGTTCTATGATAATTCATTTGTTCATTTATTCATTCAACCTTTCAATCACTTTGCCCACAATACTCCGAAACCTGTGCAAGCATAACATGCATTCTCTTTGCTAAATGCCATTGAGCTGCCCTGAGTGACTGTTACTAAACTTGTTTAAATACTACCAACAGATATGACAACTAACCCATCAAAGCACAAAGTTAACTGCAATCCTCCCATAGTCTAATCTTCCACTACTGGACAATCTACACTGTCATACTATAGTATACTGTAGGCCTGTATGGTAGGCACAGATGATAAGGGTAGTGTGTGTGCATCTGCATTTTATGAACGCTTGGATCTTAGCAGGTTTTTTTTTCGTTGCTAAGAAAAATCTGTCTCGCACACATTACCAATCAGTGGTCCAAAACACAATTTAAAGCTGATTCTCAAATCATCATCATTAAATTGGGAGAAAATTTTCAGATGCAAGAATGTGCATGCGTGCTATATAACTGAAGTGTATCTTTTAGAATACATTTCCATGTAAGCCAGTATAAATCTTCATGTTTAAAAAGATTTGTGCGGTAGAAATAGTAGCATAAAAACATTAGTCACATTAACATGACGCTCATAACAACATTTTAATAAATGTTTCAAAAAACACTGATTAATTATTAATTAATAAAACATTATGTTACCTACTGTAGCACTGAATATTGGCAAATAACACAATATGATAATCAGTTCTAATCAAGAGGTAAAACTGCTGCGCTTGTTAGGTTTATGTATTAGCCTCACATTTACCATGGGAAAAGGTTATACATGACAAAAAACAAGAAGTAAAACAGATCAGTTTGCTGAGTATGCAAGCATGTGTGTGGGGAAGCGTGAGCTTAAGGTGATGGTGCATTTTCTAGCAGAAATCCTGTAATCAGCAGACAAACAGAAGTGAATCAGGGTTATTCTGTGGCATTGGTGGACATCAGAGGTGACAGAGTGTGAGTCAGGAGTTTGTTTGTGCTGTACCAATCAGGCTGCAGGGCTTTGCTTTAAACAGGCTGGGGGTGAATGTAGCACTGTACTGCGATGCCCTGCTAGAAAGGTCAAAGGGGGCCACAGGCCATAGGCACAGTGGGAACACAACCCACTGACATTTACACTGTCTCTAACCCTCGCTCTTTATAACTCATTCCCAACATACATGCACATGCCCTGCTGGTGAGTCAGAGCTCTACCTCATCACTCCTGTATAACTCATTAGGTGAGATAAGAAGTCAGCACGTTTTGGGGTCTGGTGATGATACTCCGCAAACATCTCAGTCACCTAAAAACACTTCAAATGCTGCTTAAAACATTTAGCTCCATTTTTGAACATGCATGTGTAATTTAAAATATATTAACCATCCCTTCCATTACTGCTTCTTCATGAACTCCGGTAGCTTCACTGAGTCAATATTTTGCCAGCTCAACAGTATATACACCACTGAAGGACTTGTGGTACATTTTTTATTTTTCATTTCTGCATTGTATCCCATGAAAAGTTGTGGTAACAATAGCATAAATTTCTATCTGTGACAAAACAGAATAAAACCGCTGTCTCTGTGTTTAGTTACATTTTGGCTCACTTTGGGAGTTGAATTTTTTTAAAATATATATATATAAAGCTTTTATGGTTACATGTAAAATTAGGACAACTTAAGAATATCTAGTTTGGTTAAACCTAGGTTGATGTTTTTGTCAGGGTTTCACTTACTATAATATAAAAATGCCCTAGTTGAGACTACTAAACACGATTTTCCAAACATATAATGATGAAGAATTAATTTTCATATAAATTAATACAAATATTCTTTGAGATGAGGCTCATTGCATTTAATGGATGTAATGTTTTAATAACGTTTTAATGATTCACAAGTGTGTTCGCGTATGTGTGATAATGCTCATTTTGGTAGGCTACGTGATGAAGACATCCAGTCATTTGACAGATTCAGAGTGTAATAAAATGTTTTGTGTGATAATATTTTGTGACTGTTTTCTAGACAAACCCAAATTCTACATGCATGTATAATTCATCATACATCTTGTCTGCAACTATTCACATCAAATAAATCTTCATTTCTAAATAGTTCTGGTTGTTCTGAAAAAGAAAATGTGCAGTACATTTGTATTTGAAGCTAATAAGAGACTTTAAGGCATATAACTGGAATTAGGAAAATAACACAGTTTTTGGCCTGGGACTGAGCTGGGTTAGTGACTATTAATCCATTCAGCATGTGCTTGAAGGTTGTTCAATTAAAAATTCCAGATACACAGTAAAGATTAAAATAGACAGTTGTATGTATTCAGTCAACAATGTTAATAATGTAGCCTCCTGCTTACAGTATGACTCACGGTAGAAACAGTCACAATGCAACATAACAAAAAGATAAAAAATACTGTAGATTACAACTGCATTTCAATATGTTTTCGTTATCCTCCTCAGTCTAATTGAAAGCCTGGTGGCATTACAATTACCTTAATTTGAATTCAATTTGACTTAATGACTATAGTGAAATAAACAATATAACTGAACTCATAGTAAATTCTGTTTTTAAAACTGTAATGATTTGACCACTTGAGGCAGAGCCACTCGTTGAAACAGGCCAAACAGGTCACAGTGTGCCTTCGACATCTCAGGAAGATTTGAGCATGTGAAAAAAAGTTTGAAAGGAGTCCTGTTTCTTCTAAAAATAGCAACCATATAGATCTTGTAACCCTCAACCTGCAGGTCTATTCCGTCTGCTGCCACTGAGTGCTAACAGACCTGCAGGGCCAAGAGATGTGACACAAAGCCTGCAAAAATCCATCTGGGATTGGATCGGGACTTCTGATTGATAGCTGATAAAATTAACACTCATAATTCTAATTATTACAGTGACCTTAAACGTGGATTAAGAGGACTGAAAACAATTTGGATCTTTGGAGCTTTGCTCACTTATCATTTGGAACTCGATGGCTTAATGCGAGTCCAAGTGAAGGATGAGGTGTAACTTTTAAGCTTCATCTTTGCAGGTTTTGAAAGGTAAGGACCCCTCATACTTTAAGCTTCGACATCAAATATATCTGAACACCAACATGCTGTACAAAATATCTTTCATTATTAGTATACAGAGATGTCAGTGTCAGCTGCAACACTGAAAAACCATTGGATAGCATTTCCCCACAGCGAGGCCTCATGAAGGGATCCTGTTTGCTTGTTATTATGAAACTTTGCTTTAGAGTAAAGTTTCTCTAGATAATATGCAGAAAGTGCTGTCAAAAGTTTTCATAAGACAAGACTATTTCTTTGATGGGAAGTAGTTCCAATGAAAACTGTTCACAGTGAGATCGACAGATAATCCATGACAAACAGCACATTGTTTCTGGAAATGCAAATTTCTGTTGACTTTCAAAGCTCACAAATGAAATTCTATTCACCTCCATTGTACTGGGGTGACGACACTAAATCTTGGGAACACATATTGCAAAACATGGGGAAATAAAACCAATATATTTTGCATGGCTAGATACCACAAGGGGTGAGTAAGAATATATGATTTTCATAAATTGGGTGAACCTACCCTTTAAAGAGTGGGCTGATGACAAAACAGGATAACTGATTGTTGCAGGAGGATCTGATGCGCAACTTTTCATTACCCACTGACTTGAACCTCTCTTAATGTTGTGAAATATATAAACCTGATTTTTTTCTTAAACAAAATGAAAAAAAAAAGTAGTTTGTACTGTGGTATTTATTTATTAGACTTTGGGCATAGGAAGACCATGGTATCATGAAAATCAGTTGATTTACATTAAAAACAAGCTAAATTATGTCACTGTCATACAGTTATTTCTATTTATTTAAGATTTGTTTTTAGAAAAACGGGGCTCAAATATTATGTTTACAAGATGAAGAGGCTTTTGTTAAGGTGGATATTTCAGTCT
This sequence comes from Siniperca chuatsi, assembly GCF_020085105.1. Taxonomy (NCBI): domain Eukaryota; kingdom Metazoa; phylum Chordata; class Actinopteri; order Centrarchiformes; family Sinipercidae; genus Siniperca; species Siniperca chuatsi. Next base: position 12,427,917 of record NC_058049.1, on the reverse strand, counting down.
AAACCCTATCTGCCCCCCACATTGTCATCAGGAAACGTTTCAGCACCTGTTAAGTGTGCAGTAAGCTCAGAGAACTTTGGGGAAATGTTTCACCTGATGCATTCCCAATGCAAAACCAAGCTGTCATTTTCACAAAGATGAGTTTTTATCTTGATGCAGTGATTCAAGTGATCTTGTTTTACATAACACTAGTAGTATTAGTCTATATCACATGCAACAGATACCTTATAAACTTACTGAGCAGCACATGCTTGTGACAGGCTGGGGATTTAATAAACGATCTAATAAACCACAAATTCAATTAGCCTACAATTAATATTTTACAGTTTTATCCTCCAGCGAGCAGTTCGTTGCAAATAACATCTCATGCATTTCATAAAGTCAAAGAAAACACTTCAGATCATATAAGAAGAAAATGCGCAGGCTGTATGTGAATGGGATGACGCATAGCTCTGCAAAGACAACTGAATGAGAGCAACAGCAAGATGGTGAGCGCCATGCAGCACAACCTCCTGCTTTAATTCTTCACGACATCGACAAAAACAGCTCACACACTGACTGCATTTAGGGATGGGAGCTCGTTTTCATCTCGGCAGTGATACTGAAGTCAAAAAAACACAAATGTCCACGGTGTGAATCGGCGCTGTAACGGGGGGCGCGCTCTCACGTTGTGTGTCCTGTTGATTCTGCCTGCCGAGCGTTTAGAGGAGCACAGCTCGTCAGTAGGAAAAAGCCTCAGACAAGAAAACCTGGTCTCACACGCTGCACTGGATGGCATTTCTCCCGTGGTTTGTGTGTACATAGGACGGTTCAGTGTTTTGACCTATTTTTTCTTTTCAACGTTGATTGAAGACCTCTGGGGGAAAAAATCTGCGTTCAATTTCGCAGCTTTTTGCTCCTCTCCTTTGTCACAGTAGAGTAGGTCGTGATTTTTGTAGCATCATAACGGGATTCATGGTGGGAGCGTTCCCTTTCATCAATGTGCATTGATGTAGCAGAAAACGTGGAGGAGATAAGGTAGGTTAAAGCGTGGTTTTAAAACACTGGACGGGCTGTGCAAAGATAGTCAGGCACACTACACTGGATGATTCTTGGTGTTTATTGAAACCATCTGGGCTCTTTGTCATGTGGCGTGTGAGTGTGGTCAGAGAGTATCAATAGTTGGATGCTTTTATTGATATCCAGTTGATTAACACCTTCCAGAATAGCTCCCACGGTCCATTGTCTCGTTATATGGCCCAAACGCTGCTGTTGTGTATGAAAGGGTCATCCTGATGAATATTTTTCTCTTCACAGAACCCTTATCTCAGCACCTGGAACCTTTGCTAAGGATTGCATTGAGGACAGCCAGCAATTAAAAGGATTTCGATTCTTGTCTAAATCGGGAATTACACATCCAAACTGGGATCTATGAGCGGAAAAGTGGCGAAGCCTAAAGAAGACAAGGATGCTTCCAAGGGTAAGATGCGAGCCTGCTTTAACCCTAAATCGCAGGTTTTAACGCCACCATGCAACCATTCATTCCCTACATGGCGCTCCAATCACCCTTTGTGCTTAGACTGAAAACAATAGCAGCCACAGGATGGAGAGCCCAGCACGGTGCATGTGGATACTGCTGTTTGAAATCTAAGCAGTTGCTACTGTAGGCCTATATGCTGCACGATGTGTTGGTTTGAGATCACATGCTTTACTTGCATTGACTTGGTGATCTTGAGGGCCAAATAGACAAAACGAATGGATAGTGTCTCAGATTGTAAATAAAATGTTTGGGGTTTTTTACATTGAAAGTAAACATTACAATGTGTAAATAATGACAGTGATGTCCAACTGTGTCACTGGCATCCTGTTGAAATGTCCCTTTGTGTTTCTCGCTCGCACCGTATCCGCATACTGATTCGCACATTCTCATCACATCTGTACAACCATGAAGCGCGGAGCCTTTACGGTCTGAGCTTATGAGCTCATGACCTATGGCTTAAAAAGCAGGTCCTTTATACATCACAGGAATAAAGGAAGTAAATTGATTATAAATTGCCTTGGACACAGAGCCGAGACAGGGTTGCCAGAGAAACCTGGCGGGACTAATCACACCGGGGATGTGCACGACACTTTACGCACCGGCACACATTACTGCACCTTTGTCTTGTTGCTCTTTTTCTATTAAACAATTACATAATCAATAATAATCTAATCATATGGTGGTTAACAGTGACGCAGCTGTATTGCGTCAGTAAATCTGTTTCCACACATATGCCCCCTCAAAAATCAGACTGTAGCCCAATGTCTTTTTAGCCTTTATTGGAATCAGGATTAATGACTTTCTATCCTAAAGATATTTATTATGGTCAATGAATAAACATGGTTCTCCTGACTGTAATATAATAACAGCCTACATTTACTGTGGCAGTTTGCCCGTTGCATCCTTTTTATTTACAGTATAGCAATTCAATTGGATCTCCTTGTTGTCAGGTTCCCTCTGTTTAAGGTGTTCACAACAAATCAATAAACCTAATTGGCTTATTTTGGCAGCACTGCTATAAGTGCTGACATGGCTTGTTGATGTTACTATGAGTGGTACATACAGTATTGATGACACTATAGAGACACTAAATATAGCCTGTGTGCAAAAACTTTTCTTTAATTGGTTTTTAAATGTACTACATTTATAGGCCATGCAGTTATTATCCTCCAGAATGACTAGCAGGCTGGAGGTCAATTATTAATGGATAATGAACCATTGCGATAAGAATATTTTACCTTATCATAGGGTACTATACTATAAGAGACTGCACTAACTCCACTCAGGACTATATATGATCAAAAATTATATAATTTCTTGTTGTTGCAGCACTCTACCACTAACTGCTGTAATTCATTTGTTAATAAATTATAACCAACAAACTTGACAAAAACACATACCCTATATAGACCTAAAAATAAGCAAATGTCATTTTGCTATGTATATCAGAGTTTGTCATGTTTGTTTTAGTCGCTTTGTTAAAACTTTGAGGTTAAGATTACATAACAGGCCTTGGTTTTATGTTTAGTTATATTCCTATTTGATGTTAATGATGATGAATTTACTGTACAATAATGTTGCATCTACAGGAACCCCCTCCATTAAACTTCTCAATTTTAGAGATTACAACAATTATTTCATCTCATGTATCCTGATCATTTTGAAAATTACTTTTTTAGATTGACTGTCCTGGGACTGCAGAGCTAGTAGCTGTCATGGAATTTCTCATGTTACATGTGTAAGAGCCACATCAATAAGCTATTTACCCATATGTAGAGATATGGTCAACAGATAAGAGACAGAAACATAGCTATAGTCACTTAGGAGTCACTTACAATCCTAAAAAGGAACTGTCCACTATATGTTCTCTGCCATAGTTCACTATACAATCTCCTGCCTCTGTCAGTTCAGGCTAGGGAGGAAAACATCTCACTTACAGGCAGGGACGTTACTTAGGCAACCCCAAGGTCTCTGATAGTAGCTCTTGCCTCCTTCCTGACAGAGACACTATCTTATTTGCCTGAGGAATGCATACAGATGTCCCGTTAATTCTAGTAAGAACGTAGGTGAAATTACTGTCTGTCCTCCAATAGGAGAAGCACACATGTTTAGGCTAAAGGTTTCTAACCATTAAGGGAAACATAGTAGACATCATATGGCCAGTAAAGGGATAAATGTGGAACAGGAAGAGATTTTCAGAATTGGTTCTGGAACTGCACTGGGTTTCACCTTGTACTGCTGATATCACTGTCTCTTTGGTCGAGCTTCATTAAACATTGCTATATAAGACATCCAGAGTCTTCTGGATCTTCTTCATCTGAGTAGACAGCTCACATCAATTGTTCCATCACAGTAGCTAAATCTGGTACAGAGCATCCCTTCTCATTGTATGTGATTAATGTTTTTTGTATGTGCTGTCTGACAAATAAATGAAACGAAACAAACTCATAAAGCTCAAACAAAACAAAACACCAGTTACAGGACAGACACAGTCTGGCATGCTGTTGCTGACAATACAGTGAGCAAAATATGCTCAAAAGAATTGATTTCAACATTAACCTCCACAGCAACTTTCTCTCTCATCTCCCATTGGAAATCAATGGCATGTGTGAATGGCTGACTCATTTAACCCATAGGGCAGCACCGTCTCCAGAACTCTCACATGAGATAAATACATCTTCACCTTAACCAAGAATGCTCAACAAAGCGTGGTCTAGTTTTATAGATGCACAGCCGAAAGCCAAAAGCTGGCGTGGCTCTGCTGCCTTCCAATTTTAGGAAAAAAACAAACAAAACTGCAGTTCACTATCTGCATCACTGAGAGGGTCACTTGGTGCCAACTGCCCTCCATCAGAGACTTGAATGGCACAAGAGTAGGGAATTGCACGGGGGAAAATCAGTACTAACCCTGCCAACGTTGGCAATTTTCAGGGAACCACCTGCCATCTCCACAGCTTTTTTTCTGCAAGCTGTTGGCCTACAGAAGCTTCTGACTGCCCTGTTTTTCAGAACAGAACTGATACCCCTATTTTCTCTCATTTACCCTCATCATTTTGAAATTACTTTTTGGAGTCTCAATCGTCTAGATTGTCTCAGCTTTCTCTGCTAATTTACCAGGCTGCTAAAATTACATATGCATGTATGTAATCATTATTATGTTTTGTGTCTACTTATTAATTACGTTTTCTGTTTCAGTTACCTCATATCAAGTTCTCTCAACATGTACACCCAACTAAAGCTGATTATTGATTGAACATAATCCATAACTACAGCATATCTTGAAAATTTAATGACAGAAACCCCCAAAAGTTCTTTGACACAATAATTTATTTTTCATTAGAAAAGGCTGACAAACAGAATAGAAATTGGATAGATGGGAATAAAACTCTCTCCAGTTACTTTCCTCCAAATAAAATGATATTGAATTAATATGTTTTCTCTTCAAGTAGTAATCATATCAAAAACTGACATGCCATTAAAACTGTGCAGCTCAGGACAATTTTTGTCTGTAGCAGTACATGTGAAAACAGAAAGTATGCTGAGACAGAGAGATAGAGAAAGAGAGAGAGAGAGAGAGAGAGAGAGAGAGAGAGAGAGAGACATGATGAGGTAGAAGGAGGTGGTGTGTAGCGGAGCTCCAATATAAACACCAGTGAATCACGTTGTGTTAGTTTCCCCCTGTCCTTGTGAAGCTAAGTTGTGCAGACAAAGTGTCAAAGCATGACGTACACGCTCTCTCAGCTTTACAACTTTCCAGAGCCTGAAAACTCAGCTAGATGAACTCTTGTTTAGACCCACTACCGTGCTGCATTGATGTATT
>NC_058049.1:12042578-12117578 GCF_020085105.1 Siniperca chuatsi | reverse complement strand
TTTTTTATGGACGTGATAAATCAACGTTAATAACATGCTTGGTTTAATTGTTGAGATGACAAAGTTGATAATGATAAACAACAGTTGCAAAGACAGTTCGTCACTTCCTCCTGAAAGGCTCGGCTCTTCCCGGTGCGACCTCCCCTTTGAAAAAGCGGCGTCAAAGTAACGGGAAATAGCTAACTAGAATAAAGCCGGAAGTAGTAACTTCTCTCTTGTGTGATGTACTGTCCTGCCTAGTTTGTGGCTCTCTCTGTTTGGTTGTCATACTTTATGATGAAAGGAAACAGCCTGGACTTACAAGCAGCCAAAAGACAAACTTGTCCTTCACATTCATCTTTGAACGTTACGACGCGGCCGTTAGTAAGGGTTTTATTTTGAAAGTTGGAAAAGTGAGCGGATGTTTAGCTTAAATCTGGCTACTTTGACGTTGATGTGTTAATGGTTATGTATTCATGAAGGAGACGCAGAAAGAATCCACAGTTATTTTGTCCACTGCTACAACAATGTTACTTTATGCGCTTTTGTGTGTAACTGAAATGACAGTAGCATCGGCGTTAGGTAAGTGCTTGTGCTAGACGTCTATCTGCCATACAGCCGAGGTCTGTGTTTATATATTTATCTCGTGTGTGTGTGTGTGTGTGTGTGTGTGTGTGTGTGTGTGTGTGTGTGTGTGTGCGCGCGCGCGTGTGTGCGTGTGCTCAGTATTGTCAGGATCCGAGAACTGAAGCCGACTGCATTTCCAACATCAGGGAGTTTTTAAGAGGATGCTCGTCCTTGAAAGTGGAGGTAAGTTGCTATGTATCTGTCAAGTTTCATGTACAATGTTTTGACCTCTCTCTTTCATTATCTCCTTACTTAGCCCTCTGAGCTCACTGCCTTTAAACACACTCTTGCTTGTGTTTTGATCTGCTTACTCTGCTGGCATATGTTTTCCTCACACGGCCATGCTGTCACTCACGAAGTGAACTGTAGGCCCTTATAACAAGTGCCTCTGTTTTCAAATGGCCACAATTTAGTTTTCAACAGTAGTTACTTCCTTTTAAATTCCCTTTCTCTTTTATGCTGCAGTGACGTTGATATTTGTATGTAGCTGCAAAAAAAAAAAAAAAAAAAAAAACTCCCCTAGGCATACACTGCAAGCCTGTATTGCTTAGAAGACGTCCTAATATTGGAAAGGGGCAAATCATTTCCAGATGGTGGGAGTTTTCTCTGTCTCTGTACCAGCCTGTTTGTGACTGCCACACTGGACAGTAATTTCTCCTCCAGCTTTATAAATAATCTTTTTGGTCGTGAATCACATCGCTTGGTTTCTTTAAACAGCTAATTGAGTCAGCAAGCCTGGCTCACTGCAAAGTCAAGTGGTTCAGTAGTTCTGCCCAGCTGGCTTGTTATGTCTGAGAGGTCCCCATTGCTTTTATCCACCAACCCTGCCTTAGCCCATAATTAGACCTTTTGCGGCCAGCCAGTAGCTCATGGCCAGAAGTTTTTGGAGAGCCACTGTCAAATGTATCAGTCAGGGGATGTCTGTGGCGTTACAGCGAGCCCTACCCATCCTTTGGTCAGTGATGTGATCATGGATATAGAACATTTCTCTCTCTTTTTTGCCATTGCAAATAGTGCCTGTTTGTCCTGTGACTGCACAAAGAGAGCAGGCATACTGCTTTCACTTCTGCCCTGAGATGCAGAAAGAGGAAGTGCCAATTACTGCTCAAAGCCTCAGATTTTTTTGCTGTGTTTATAAACTGCATGAGTTGATTTGCTCAGATTTATACACTACTTCAGTCATTAAGAGTAACATGAATTCGTAACATGACTCATTGAAACTACTAACCATAGTCAAGATGTCAATAGTGGGAGCAGTTATTACTGATTAAGGTCAATACTGTGATGTAAGACCTATTGGCTCCTTCATTTTGTTTTATCAATGCGAATGGGTTTTTCCCAACGTTGTGTTCTTGCTATTTTTTCTTGATGAAAAGCGAGCTGAGTAAATCTTGGTAGTCTTGTAGACCCTAACACTGATCTCATACCTAAAGATGGCCACACTTGCTGTAACTCTGAATTATGTTTTACACAACTCATGACCAAGACTGTACTACTCAAACTCTATATTTAAGATGTTTTATTTAAAATGTGAAACCTTATCGGCTGAAGGAAAGAAGATAGCTGTTTTAGACAGAGGAAGCAAGCAGTGGTACTTTGTGTGTCTGTCTGTGTGTGTGTGAGAGCATCTATGTGTGCGCTCAAGTGCACAGCGAATGAGCAAATGAGTCTGGCACTGTCTGTTTTATTACAAACCACTAAGTCACAAAATATGGGTCACGCTCAACATGTCAGTTTTTATTTCTGTCTTGTTATAGGCTTATTCAAATCCCTGTGTGCGTTTCATTGTGTGTGTGTGTCTTTTAATTGTTTGTGCTGCAGCCTAGAATGAGTGTCTCTCTCTCTCTATCTGTGTGCACTTAGCAAGCATCACTGCTCAGATCTGAGCAATCTGTAGAAAAGTTCTAATTTTGACTTAGTCTTCTTCCACATCTGATGGATTCCAGGTTGTACGAACAGATGGTTTTGGGGTTGTTAGTCTGATAGCATCTTCTCTGTTCCCTTTCCATCCAGGGGTTTGAACCCGAGTGGTTATACACTGGCGAAAATTTTGGCAAGGTACTGAACACTTTGCTGGCAGTCAACTTTGCCACACAAGGTAAGAGTTTTGCAGTTTCTCTCTGTACCTTCAGTTGCGTCTATTGGGGACTGCTTGATAATATTTTGTCTTCTCTGAAAGTAAAGAATCAAATAGTAGTGAGTAGTAGTATTAGTTTTTACATTACAGTTTACCGTTTTTACATTCCAAAGTGAAGCATCTAATGTCATGAAAAGAAAACATGAATTCAGTGAAAGTCTATATATTATGCTATATACTGCACAAAATGCTTCTTCTGTGTTCATCCCTCCCCTGTCACTTGATGCAAATGTTCCAATAAACAATCTTAGATAATGGATAAACAGTACATGTAGCTACATATTAGCACGGGCCAGGAGCCTTTTGCCTCATTTTTCACAGACTTTGTCCATGCAGCCATTCTAAATCATGTTTGGGTGTGTTACCAATGAGCAGCTGGCATGGCAGTGTGTGTTTGTGTCATGCTGGGTGCCATATTTACCCATGTGCATCCATAGCTTGCTGCACCCTGAATAATATCCTCTTTTGTTTTTGTGTGTTTTTTACATTTAGATTAAGCTCAGAATGAAGCAAGATGCATAATGTGACCAAATATGAGTGTATCGCTTTTTGACACACATACACCCTCAAGTGCATTTCTTAAAAAAGGACGCAGCATGAAATGGTTTGCAGTGCAGCAGCCCAACAGCAGTTTGGGGCTAATTATTTCACTCGAGAGTCTTAGAATTATTTAGTCAGCATTTTTAGACCAGTCTGCCACCTCTGCATGCTTTATAATAAATGCATAATGTTCCGGGCTATTTGAGAACTTGTGTTTGTGACATTCCTGTATGTAAACAGTGTAGCAGGATATGTGCCTTAGATCGTGTCTGATTGACAGTAAAGATGGAGCATAATATCAGTGCTGGGGCTAATGATTATTTTCATTATTGATTATCCTGTTGATTATGTTTATGATTAATCGATTAGTCTATAAATGTCAGAAAATTATGAAAAATGACCTTCACAGTTTGGCAGACCCAGAGGTGTTGTCTTCAGATTGCTTTTTTTGTCTAACAGTACAAAACCCAGATATTCAAGTTATAATTATTATTATAGCAACAGACAAATTCTCACATTTTAGAAGCTAGTAGCAGCAAATGTTTGGCATTTTGGCTTGATAAATGACTTAAATGATTAATTCATGACTAAAATTGTTGTAAATTAATTTTTTGTCTTTTGAACCATCAATTAATTGGCTAATTGTTTCAACAGTGCGTGACATTGCCTTCCTTTGGTGATATGTTACACTTGCAATGACTTTGTTAATGCATGATCAATCTCTTAAGTGCACTTAAATGAATGATGCTTGCCACAGTGTGAGATGTGGACTAGAATCCTCTGTCAGTGCCGGGCTCTACTTGATGTGCAAATCTTTTATAGGCTGGCTATGCCCAGCAGCTGTTCTCTCATCTTCAGAAGTGAACTTGATTTGAAGTGGATTAGTCACAAGTTAGCTGATAGGAGGTCTCTGTGTTTTTACTCGTGATCCTCTTCCAAGCCTAGCTTTGCTTTAGCCTTATGCATTTCTGTGCTCAGCATTTATGTTTGTTTAGGGTAAATGCTTCTGAACATTGCCTGCATACAAAAATAACAGTGGTAACCACAGAGCTTAGCTGAGAGAAGGGCTTGTTAGGTTTCTCTGCGTGTGTTGGGAGTAACATGTGGGATCCATGAGCCTGACCTGCGGCACATGTGGACTGTCCCACTGTCTTCAGTGTCCTTTTCATCATATCAGTTAGGCCTCCCTGACGTCTCATCATACAGAAAACAGTTGGGAGTCTCCAGCCTTTTTCCACCTTACCATTACATAGATTGCAGGTGATCTGCTGATAAAACAAGATTACGCAAAAAGTGTAAACATAGCACATTTTACTGCCTGCATGTGAAAGTGCACCAAAGCATCTGTCAACCATATAGTCTCTGAGTTGAACTCCTTATTGGATCTGAATTAGAGGTTACTAAAGTTAGTAATGGGGCACTCTTATGACTCTATATATATATATATATATATTTTTTTTAAGGATTAGACACTGGACCTGGCTAGCTTCCAGTTGGCATTTGATAGGGAGTCTTCAGTTAGTGTGTTTCTACTTGTCAGCCCGTAAGAGGTTGCAGGGCTGCTGTGTGTTTTTTCAAGTGAGTACTGGCAACAAAACTGATACGTCCGTCAGTGCATCTCAAGGACTGCACCCACACTGCAGAACAGCTGGCAGCTACTGACTCTAAATCACAGTTCGTCTGCTGCAGTTGCTCAGTGATGACAATGTAGAAGGGTTGCATGTCAGTAACATACATTTGATTTTTATTTTCAGATAAGAGACAGGGTTGGAGGAAATGTTGTTAAATGTCTGTCAATTAGTCAGAATGAATTTATTTGTTGGACCAACACATAGACAGTATGAGTGACACTGATCACTGAGACATATTTATATTATAATAAAATATAAGATATTTGAAAAAATATAGAGACTGCATGTTGCCTTCCTTTTTACAGCTGCTTAACTTTATTTCAGTGCAGTGTGCCAGTTTTGGTTAAATCAGATTATTCTGTCAGGCATTGTAAATGTGTAGCCCATGTGTGTGCGTGTGTGTTTACTGTCCTGGGGCTGTGCAGAGCAATGGACCATACTCACATAAATTATCATCAAGTTGTCAGCCCTCAAAGTATGTGCACCTGCATCAACTGTGATGATGTGTGTGTGTGTGTGTGTGTGTGTCTGTGTGTGCGTTTTCAAGGTGAAATTATGTTCTTCACCTGATGAGAATAAGACCATGGATTCATAAGTTCAAACATCAATGTAACTAAAATAACAGAGGCTCCGTATTTCCTCTGTGTGTGTCCATAGACTGTGCTGCTGAGAGGTCATGTGCCCAGTCTGGTGCCCCCTCTCCTAGTCAGTCAACATCTTCTCACACACTCTCCTCTGCCAAATCCAAAGGCTCTCTGCGTAGACAATCCAAATCAGTGGTATGGCCTCTTCTATATACTGTATATCTACATTTTCTGTCTTTCTGTTGTCTACTCACTTCACATGCTTGAAACAGGTTCACCCCAATTTGATTTTCGACATTTTGCACATTTTTTACATTGAATTTGTCAGATCATTTAGCAGTCATTTACCCCAGATGAGTACACATTGCATTCTCTTGCACAATGAAGAAATAATTATATCAAGAGAAGCACAAACCATTTCATACAAAGCCCTAGCCAAATTTAAAAGCAAAATGTGCAGGTCAAAGATTGGGTGAATATTTTTTTCAATGCACTGTATATATGCATCTTTTTGCTGATACACCCCATGAGATTTGTATTTGAGTTGCTGACCATCTATGTCAACCTCTCTAACAGGAGATGTCTGAGAACGGTGGAGGTGGGCAGCAGATGGTGAAAGCCCGCTTCAACTTCAAGCAGAATAATGAGGATGAGCTGTCATTCAGTAAAGGTGACTTGATCCTTGTGACGCGGCAGGAGGAGGGAGGATGGTGGGAGGGCTCACTCAACGGCAAGACAGGCTGGTTCCCCAGTAACTACGTCCGGGAGATCAAGCCCTGCGGTGAGTTGGGCTACACAATCAAGATCATGAATTCCTGAGCATGATGGTGCTGTCAGTTTCAAAAAGAGTTTATTGCAAACATTTTGTATAGTATAAAAAAAATACATTTTGTGAAACTTATTTTGGAAGTGTAAAGATTGTGCTGTAGTAGAGTATGATAGTGCAGTGACATTGTTGTTTATTAAAAAAAACAACAACAAAAAGCTGTGATAAAAAACGTCATGTTGCAAAACAGATAGCAACTTAGTTTAGCCTCCTGGTCAGGGAGGGATAGCGTGATATTTTTGACATTTGTGTTCCAACACGTAGTATAAACACTAATTAACACAAAATAAAATTATTTGCAGGAGAGAATATTAGATACAAATGCTAAGGTCTCATTAGGCTGGAAAAAATAAAAATTCTGTTGTGCATTGTAACTTGTGTAGGTCACTTAAGAGGTTATCTGAAACACATTTCCCTAAAAGAAGGGGAGAAAATGTATTTACTTGGATGTTTAAAATTCCAAACTGATTTCTAAGATGGTTATTATTGTCTGGATATTCAGTATAAATGTCTTTTTAAATCTTTATTATGAATTAGTTCTGAGGGGCTCTCCAACCCTTGTTGCTTATCTCCTCTACAGAGAAGCCAGGGTCTCCTAAAGGAACTCAGTTGACCAAGAACTACTACAGTGTGGTGAGTCAAAATTATTTAGGACATGTGAAAATATATATTCTTTATTTCTTATAGTCATTTCGCTTACACAAAATTTTTGTTTTTATGCGGATCTTAATCATACTTAAAGCAGGAATTCATACATTTACAATGTATGATTCTTATATCTTAACTGTTTATTGGAGTTTGTCAAAACATAGCTTTTCTTTCTATTTTGGTTGTCAGGTCACACATGTCAAGGTTAAAAAAGGTTAAAGGTGTGTTAAAAGGTGTGGGGGGAAAAAACAAGAACATAATTGAAATCATCTAGCAGAGTAATGAGCTAAGATCTGAAAAGTGATGGATTTCAGCTCATACTGACTGCATTTTTTAATTACAGCTGCTTTTGTTACTCATGCGTAATCCAAAATACTTAGTGACCATGGGATCAGTGTGTCTGTTTGTCATATTAGAGTTTTCTTGTTTTTAGCTTCAACAAATACTGTAACTTCTCCATTTTAAATCACATCAGCACTACACCACTTTGTTTTCTACCAAAAATAACAAAAGTGCTGATGAAGTATTGCGGACTAATAAAAGCAAAAATCCTCCAGAGTTTTTTTTCCAGATTATTAACCAGTTTTACCTGAAAATTTAATTTTTAGGAAATACTGTGCTTTCCTGGAATCTGGCAACATTAAGTTTTCTGCTGATTATGCTTTTGCAGGTGGTACAGGACATCTTGGAACATGAGCGGGAGTTTGTCAAAGAATTACAAACAGTGCTGGGTTGTTATCTACGGCCCCTGCAAGCCAGCGACAAGTAAGAGCAATGACAAGGAAATGGGCAAAAGATGTCACTTAAGGCAGAGGGCACTGTGGATTACCACGGAAATCTTTTGGTTAACATATGAACATTTTCAGAAATAAATCAATATTCTTGAATTTACTGAACTTGTAATCGATGAAAATGCTTACTGTACTTTCATGCTTAACTTTCTTTCATCATGCATGTTGCAGGACAGTCGTTATCTTCTCCACTTATGCTAAATATGTGTTCATTCAGGCTGAGCAGTGCAGACAGCGCCTCCCTGTGTGGAAACCTGGAGGAGATCCTCACCTTCCAGCAAGGACTATGTGTGACTTTGGAGGACTATACCAAGTAAGTCATGCTGGACACAGACCTCTATGAAAACCTTTGTATTTTGATCAGTTATATTCAACTTCTATTAGAACAATCTCAGTGGAGAGCAATGTTTGGACCACAGTGTACATCCTCCTGTGCTTGTTCCATAAGACACAATCAAATGCCTTTAGAAGAGCATTCTAGTTTTCATTTATGTCTTCCAGTACATTTACTACACTGCACACATACTATACATTACTGCCAAGTGTTCCGCAAAGCACCATACATATTTTTGCAATCACTTCCTTCCTCCCTGGATATCTCTTCCTCTTCGTTTCTTCATGGTACAGATATCAACTTGCAAAGTAACCATGCAGCCCAATGTATTTGTCTCAAAGTTACAATCTTTGCACACATTGATTTGAAAAATCTGCATGCATTCATGCACTGTCGGGGAAACTCTGACATCCAAAGTACTGGAAACAAATGGCTGCCTCTGGAGAAGGAAAATGCATTCATATATCTTATGACCAGTAGCAATGTGAAGTGTGTAAAGTCTATAAATTGCCCTTAAAATATCTTAAACCATTTAATTTGACCATGAGGTCAAATTCAGTTAAAGTAATCTTAAGATATTATGGTTTTGTGGTGCTTTTGTTAATCTGATGAGAAATAAGTCGAGTGTCAAAGACCTGTATTCTGCCAGGTTTCAAAACTGCAAGAACGGTCTTGTATTCTTCCTGTCAGTAAAAACGTCTTTGACAGGATAAAACTTACAGATGCCTCAAATAATTACAGCTTTTCAGTTTTTCAGAAAATGATTCAGTATATCATCATCTCTGTCTCTTTCCATATCTCTCTTCTTTACCCAACCCTTTTCTTCTTTCTTCACTCTTTTTACCTCTCTAACCTTGTCTCTGTCTCTCTGACTTTGCAGAGTCCCAGAGGCCCAGCAGCGAGTGGCAGGCTGCTATTTAAACCTGATGTGTCAGATCAAGACTCTGTACCTGGCTTACTGTTCCAGCCACCCTTCAGCTGTCTGCATCCTCACTGACCACAGGTCAGCCCTGCACACAAAACAGCATACCACAGCCATTCACTACTACAACAAAGTAAAGTCTGATTTTAAATCATGAAGGTAATTTGAGAATTGGGATGAATAGTGCAAATTTGTAGCCCTGCTGTCACATAACAGTGTTAAGTCATTTAGCCTAATTTTCAGGTTGAAGTTTTCAGGCTTTTGATTGACTTTAATGTGCCTCATGGTGGTAGACTCACTCAGCTGATCAATGTTACAAGTTTGTATTGGTTAACAAGGTTTTTCCGAAACATAAACAACATCCTTCAAACTATAATATAAACCAGTGGCTCCCATCCTGGGGTTGGGATACCCACAGGGGGTCACAAGATGAATAGATGGGGGTCATGAGATTATTTCCTGGGTATAAAATTCTGCTACACAAATTAGCTTTATTTCTCAAACTCTTCTCTTATCTAGCCCCTAAAAGCTATAAGAATGAAACAGGAAAACCACTATTTGATTGAACTGCTCACAACTCATATGACATATGCACCCTGTAATGCAGTGGTTCTCAAACTGGGGGGCGTAGAGCCATTGTAGGGGGGGCGTGGATGTTGAGCAGACTTAAAGTTGCATGCATGTTGTTTTCTGTTGATGAGTTGTAATTTATCATTGAACCACAAGGTGTCAGGCTTCCCATCTGTAAGTGACCAGGAGGCTAAACTGAGTCTGAGCAGTTATACTGAGTCCCTGTGTGCTGAAAGTTTCCTCCAGGCACTATTAAAATGCATCCTTCTCATTGAGTGGGACCCACTGTTACGAATCTGTATTGCATAGATCACAGTCACTGTGAAATATTAAAATGGCCATAGTGCAGTTTGAATGATACAATCTTGAATGAAGTAGAAGTGGCTTGTAAGGTTCTACATTGTGAGCTGCAGATTAAGTTGAATTACACACAGGAAGCCGACTGTTGACAGGATATATGAAGTTGTGGTTATGTTGACAGGCAACCAAAACACTTTTTGAACAGTAAGCACATTTGTATTTCAGTTGCAGGAGCCTATTTCTGACATTCACATTTACCCAACGTTACCAGTTAGTGTTGCTACAGGACACTGTATGATTCAAGTTTTGGATCATGGAAACTCATGAATGCCGTTATTTTCAGGTTTGCAGTGAAGTGAACATGTCGCAGTCCAGTTGCACACATTACACCATTACAGTTGCTTGCAGTCGCATACAGCACAGCACATTGCATACAACAATGACTAATAAAAAATGTTTTAATGTCATGGGTTTGCTGTCACAAAATCTGAATTCAGTACCAACATATTTATTATCTAAAAATAATTAAATTAAAATTAACCACGGGAATGAATCTACTATGTTGCCATACCTAGAAGCAGTTATATAGTTTAGCTTTTACTGGATCCAATTAATTTTGGATCTAAGAACTGGGGTTATATGAAGTTTTAGAAGTCTATCTGATGCTGCCACCGTTCTTCCTGCTGTTTGAGCTAACTGCTGCTATTTGCTGTCAAAAGCCACACTGCAGCTCTGTCTATAGTTAACAACTGAAAAGTGTAGTCATCTTTCATTTACATATTTTAGCTATTCTAACCTCTGTGTATCACAGGTGGGACAAATATTGAGTATACATCATGATAAGGTCTCTTGCTATAAGTTATAAGTACACTGTTTCTGATATTGTTTTCTTGGATTACTGAAGCAGAGATGCTTCCTTTGTTTACTGTAGACATTTGTCAGTTTATGGGTGCTAGATATTGGAATAACTACATGTGTTCATGTCACTATGTGTGTTTATTAAAAAGGCTCATACTCTGCATTTCAGCACACGATTTTTCATCTCAACTATCTGTAAAATTCTGTGAAACTGAGAGCTTTTCATATAGATAACATCATGTTTAATTAATTAAATATCTTGGAGTATATAGCATATCTGAAAATTAACTGTATGGTAAAACCACTATTGTATGCAAAATATGTGAATTCCAGCCCTACTGTGTTTGGACTCAGACATATTTAATAAAAATTAGGACTTTATATTGAAATAAATCTTCAATTTACTCTAAGCAAAAATGTGATGAAATGACCAAATTGTATCATTAATGATTTTATGGTACCATCAAGTTCTCATGTCATCAGAAATCAGCATCTTTGAAGTTTTCTTGAACCTTGACCTGTACAATCAGGGTGCTGCTCTGTAGTTTATCCCAGTAGAAATAATCTGTGTTTGTGTGTGTTTTAACAGTGAGGAACTAGACAAGTTCATGGAGAGCCAGGGAGCCAGTCCTCCAGGGATCCTGACCCTGACCACCAGTCTCAGTAAGCCCTTCATGAGGCTCGACAAATACCCCACCCTGCTGCAAGAGCTGGAGAGACATGTGGAGGTACAGGAGAAAATAAATATATAATGTCTAAATATATACTGAAATAATATATAATTTAATATATTTCTTTAATACACAAGATAAATATAAAAATAGAAAATTCTATTGGAATGTTGTATTCATAACTGTACTGTATATTTGTAACCACAGTTTCGACAGCTTTTAACTGTTCAAATTTAGTTTATTTACTCTCGACAACTAAATGACCACTAATGTCTGACAATATATGTTAGTAGTAAAGTTTAAAAACATTATGAAAGCCTGAGTCTTTATTCCTTTCAGTTTCTGATTTCCTTTGTATATCACAGCATACCTACTATAAATACTTGTCTTGCTTTTAGAGGACTGATGTGTTGTTTATTTCCGCCACAGGAAGCCCACCCAGACTATGCTGACATTGTAAAGGCAACAGCAGCATTTAGAAGCCTAGTGGTAAGTCTGGGACGTCCAGGGGGCTCAGCATGCTTAAACTAGCCTTAAACTGTATCACCTTTGTTAATCTTCACCAGGGATTAGGCTTCCTTCCAAGGCTGCGCTAAACAACCTGTAAGCCAAGTAACCTGTAAGCTCAATATGTCAATTCTCAATTATTGGATTGTAAATCTGCTGGATTTCCTGTTTTTGTTCATTTATTTCCCCAACAAATATTTAAAGGTCAAATGTGGCTTAAGTAAATTTGCTTTTCAAATGTATGCTAATCTCCTGAACGTATTATAATCTCTAATGTTAATTAACCGACTAAAACACTCAAATTAAATCCATCTCGTGTGTGGGTTATTTTTGACTGTTTGTTTAGAGTTTTTGTGATGTCACATTTGTTGTCAGATGGGCTACAATGTAACGTAATGTATTACTTCGTAATAAAGAACTCAAGCAAGTGCCTGAGCTTTTTCCCTGCTGCATGTTGAGTGATCATGTCGTTCCTACAGTGGGTGTGAACTGAAATGCCATTTTAGAAGAGTTGGATAAGAAATGAGCAACCGCATTGTACCTGAGCGAAGATCACTCTGAGACACAATTTCCCTGGTATATCTGCGAGTTCCTAGTAAGAATAGATAGGTGACTCACATATGTCTCTTCAGCAAGGCTGCACAGGAAAGCGAGAGAAAAAAACCATCACACAATACTGACTATTGTAATTTGCAAGTCTCATTTTTCTTTGTGTGTTTTGAATGTGTGGTTGGGTGGGCAGGCGCTTAAGAAATGCTAGTTACATATCTGCAGTGCTCCGTCTACAGAACCTCCTTTTTGTATAATCGGCAGTGGAAAATGGCAGATGTTGCATTGTCATTTTTCCTGTTTGAAGAGGGGGAGCCCCTGCCTAGCACCTGAAATGTTCTACTTTATGTTGCAGGTTAGTCCATATACCTCTGACAAAAAAAGAAAAAAAAAAAAAAAACGTAGTAAAAAGTAAACGGTAACATTTTCCAAAGCCATATCCATAGTGGAAAAACATTTCTCTACTGCTCATTACTCACTATTTCTAAAGGGCAAGAAACCAACAAAAATGTTAAACAAGCACTAATTTTGTAAGAGTAGGTGTCACATATTTGACATTGTGGAATTTGGACTGAAACTCTTCAACTCCAGAAATGGATAATGAATAGCAGTTATTTCCGAATCTATCCAAAGAAGCCCTGTGTATCTCACTGTTTCCCTAAATTATGAAACAGTTTGTCATCTTCATTGACTGATGTGAATATTTCTGTTTAGACACAGTGCCAGGATCTGCGGAAGCGCAAGAACCTGGAGCTCCAGATCTTGTCAGAACCAGTGCGGGCCTGGGAGGGAGACAGCATGAAGAGCCTGGGCCACGTGGCCTACATGTCCCAGGTCCATGTGAAAAATGGGTCCAGTGAGGTGAGAGACGTGTTGGGTTTGACAGTCCAGGAGGACCAGAACTAACATCAATTGTCATTTTTTCCATCTAATTGTTGGGATTTGGCTGTCTTAGTGAAAGCTGTAGATTTGAGTCCCCTGGGTTCCATTTAGTAAAAGAGGATAGAAAAGCATTGTAGAAGGAAAACTGTCACAGGATTTATTGCATTACTAAGCACAAAATTTGCCTTAGTACGCACAGAGAAGACTGTAAGAAGGACTTCTGTAGGCTTCTTTTCCCAACTCTCAAAGACTTTGGAAAAGTTTAACTGGAGTCATTCCTTGTAACATTAAAATTATCATATCCATGTCTCAATAAATACACAGTAAAAAATGTTTTAATATTTGTCTTCAGATTTAGCCTCTAGCCTTCAGGTAGAGTGCGCGCACCATGTACTAAGCCTGAGTCCCTACCGCAGAGGCCAGGGTTCAAATCTGGCCTGGGGCCCTTTGCTGTGTGCCATCCCCCCTCTCTCTCTCCCTTTCCTGTCTCTCTTCAGCTGTTCATATCCAATAAAGGCAAAACACCGAAAACAGTAATCTTAAAAGAAAGAAATATGCAATAAATTTTATATTCTGTCCTTTCTTCAGTCCAAATTGAGACTCCATCAGCTAATCTCTTCACAGCCTGCATGTTTCATATTGGGTCTTTATATGTGACATTTTGTGCTAGATTGAGAATGCATGTGGTGTTTGATGCAGGCAAGCAGATGGAGGAAGTGTTAACTGCACCTCGAGGTGAAGTGCTCTACATTTGCTCTACATTTGCTCTACATTTGACCAAAGTCTCACTATTACCAGGGCACTGCCGGTAACTTCAATTCCGAAACCCAGCATTTTTATCATTATTTAAAACAAATGTGAGGCATTTCTCTTTACCTAAATGTGTTATAGGTGTTCCTAGTGTTCATGAACCGTGGGTGCTGAAATCTGTCCTCCTTTTTTGCTACTTCAGTATCCCTCTCAAGTCTCAAAACAGAAACCTATGTAGGCCATATGCAGACTGAAAAGCCATCTCCTCTTTCTTGTGTGGTTTCTGTGTAGGGGTCGACTTTGATTCAGTGGTTGGAAGAAAGCCCAAGATAGACATTTGGATTCACCCTCTTTTAATCACAGCCAACCACTTTCCAACCACCATGTCAGTCACCTTATTTGTTTTGCAACTCAACCTCCTTGTCAGCTTATCTTGTTTTCCATTCATACAACAAGGATCAGCTTTGCCAAGCTACTATCTAGTTGCTTATGTCAACTATAATGATGGTTTTGCTTCAGTAGGTGTGACATAAACTAGCCCACAACACCAGCCACCTTCCTTTCACTGGCAAATAAGAAACCAATGGCTATCTATGAAAACCTTTGTTTAACCAGCCAACCTGTTGCAGTACATGTATGCATAAACTAAAAGGTCACATTGCCACCAAATCTTTTTTGTCTCTCTTGCAGGAAAAAGAGGAGCGCTATCTAATGCTTTTCCCTAATGTGTTAGTTATGCTCTCTGCCAGTCCCCGGATGAGTGGCTTTATTTATCAGGTGAGGTACACCGTGAACCTTACCTTTTTTTTATGAGTAATTTTTCCATTTGTGTCAGTTTTCATTTTTATGGGCACATAATTCCAACTCATGTCATTAATTTCAGGTGATAAGATAGACAAGATATACCACATATCTCCTACCTATGATATATGATATGATATGATATGGTGACTTATTTCCTCTTTTTGTTTGTCCCTTTCAGGGAAGACTGCCACTGACAGGCACCACAGTAACAAGACATGCGGAGGATGCAGACAATGCCCACTATGCCTTTGACATTACAGGTTTGCATCTGAAGCTCTGGAGAAAATTATGATTCTTCTTCTGTAGTTTAGTTTAGTTGAGGATATAGCATTGTAATGAGTTGTAACCATAGACTGTATAAAGAGTCAGTCAATAAAAGGATATCAAACCTGCCCTACCTTTTCAAAGTTGCTACACATGAATTTAGATAATTTAGATAATAAATGTTTGACATCCACAGTTAGAAATGGAAGTCTCCACCATGACAATCACATCAAACATGTTGCTTTACATGCCTTATGCCTTTGTTAGCCAGGACAACAGGTTTGACAGTGTTAACTTTGCATCATGTATTTGTTACTGTCACACAGCATGAAATGCTCAATTTTAGGGGAAACTAGATCCAGACAAACATCATTCGATCTCTAAATGACACCTGTATTTCCTAAATTGTCTGTTCTAGTTGTGGTTTTGGCATGTGTTCACTTGTGTCAGCCATACGTAACTTTCACTGAAGGAAGTGTGTGTGTGTGTGTGTGTGTGTGTGTTGCATGTGTGTTTATGCGCTGCAGGAAGCATGATCGATCGTATTACAGTGTTCTGCAGCAGTGCCCAGGAGTTACAGGAATGGTTAGAACACCTTCAGCCCTTTACCAAAGGAGGCAGCCCTGCAGGCACCATCTCAAAGGTTAGGACACACAAACACACACATTACAATATAAAGTCAAACCAGTACCAAAAGTGAACCCTGCACCATGCTAAGGTGTGAAAAACCCTGAGGAGACATTAGACTCATCTTTCATTGCATGCATACTTCTTACAGACTTGCTTGTCTTCTTTGACTGTCCCATGTAGACTGTAGAAGGCAAACCACTGAGCATGGTCGGTACCCCCACTCACCTGTCCCACCTGGGCAGCCTCAGCGTTGTCAGTCGCGGCCCCCTGGAACAGCCGAAGATCAGCAAGCCCTGGTCTCTCAGCTGTCTGCGCCCTGCACCTCCACTCAAACCCTCTGCTGCACTGGGATACAAAGAGGTAGGAGGTTGTAGAGCTGCACAAACAAACCTACACAAGCTTGATATGCGTCTTCTATAAGCAGCATTTAGTACATTGTTAATCAGAAACCACAAGAAGTCCCCCACTGTCCCTCTTTTCTTTCTCTACTTTATTCAGACCTCCAGTGTCCTCTTTTACACAAAGCTTTCCACCAAACACGCAAATAACACAAGTGAAGTTGACACACACACCTTTAATCCATTAATTGGATTAATATTGACACATATTTTGCAGTAAAAGGTTAAAAATATAAGTACTCTTACTCAATGAGGATAGATTATAGTCTAAACTGGATATTTCAGGGGTTGTTTGAAACACCATTATTACCTACACAGTAGTAACTGGTTGCCATGTTAGCCGCCTGTAATGTATTTTTGTACCGTAGTACCAAGGTGGCTTTCAGTGTTTGTAACAGTGTAGTAACTTTTCTTCTGTTGCAATGTTTTTATCTACGAGTAGCAGGAACTGTACTATAATTATTATTATTCAATAACTAATGTTTTGAGTACTTTTCATTGAGGCAACAAAACCTTTATCAACTAGTAACGTTTGACATGTGACCACTATTTGTGGTCACAGGCTTGTGCTGTGATGACAACAGGAAAACCCTTCGCATTTATGTAGATTAGTACTTTGCACAATGCGTGAGCCAGCTAAATAAAGTACATGGTGACTGAAAAGCAGCAACAAATATCATTATTATTAATTATAAATAGAAGCAGTAAATAGAATAGATTTAAAACTACTCAAAGTGTGTCTGAAACATGGCAGGGTATGATTTGGGTTTTGAGGAAGTTAATTCCAGTAACGGCAGCATGATCACCAGGTGTGACTGGCATTGTAAAACGCTACGTGTACCAGTGGTTGAGATACTTGTCTCTGATGAGTGAGATGATACTCACTCTGTGGTCCACATGGAAGGTAGATGCTTTCACAGTTATCAGTCAGCACTTTCAGTTATCATGGACAGCGTATCTACAGTTAACATGTGTCTAGGCACTTGTTCACTTTTTGAACAGAACCAAGCAGGCTTGTCTGGGTCTTTTTCTCTGCCCTGCAGAGATTGCATGCATAATTCTCTGAATGCATAATCATCTTTCTGCCAATTTCCCCATTTCTCCATATATCTATCTTTTTATCACAAAGTAATCACCATATTCTGCAGAGACAAATAATAGGTGAATGGCAGAGGGGGCGTAAAAATGTTCACCATTAACTCTCTATCACAACCTTCTCTCATCGTATTTTTCATGCACATTTCCCCTTTTTCTCTCTTTCTCCATCCTGCCTTCTGTAGAGGATGTCTTATATCATGAAGGTAGGTTAGATCTCACTCTATCTGTTTCTATCTGTGTGTGTGTGGCTAAGGATGTGGTTTGGGGGTGGGTGGGAAGGGGTTGCCTGTGTGTGTGTTGAGCTGGCATGCCATTGCTCTGTTTGCTTCACTCCTCCTTCATTGTCATCTGTTGGTTTCCTGTTTTCTGTGGCCCTGCATGTCTGTTCTGTTTTTCTTGTACCCTGTAATGAGTCAAGGTGCCACTCACCATGTATGGTATCTGTTAAAAAAAAAACTTTCTCATCATAATGTCTCATTTCTACTAGGGGTGCTATTTCTGGAGTGCAGTCAAATCTACTTTCGTTTAGCCCTGAGTGTATTTGCACGTATCACATTTGACTAAGCAGCAGCCCAAATATGCTGTCATAGGTTAGATGATGTCTCTTTTTAAGTTGATTCCATGTTTCTGGAAAACCTGGTGGGAACTATTATCCATGTATAATGGTGTGCAAATTTACTATCACATTCATTATTCACCATTGAACATAACTCCAAATGAATACTAAAGCTCCTCTGTGTCTGCTGGATGTGCAGACAGTTGTTTGACATGTTGGCCATTACAACTTTTACGTATAAGGCGATTATATGTCAGGGCCTTGTGTCTGTAAGCCTCTTGTGAAGTTTTCTGCTCACAAGTGTCCATAAAAATGTTATGCAGCTTTAAAGTAACATAAATATCACACAACATGTGTGCACTGTGTATAATGCACTATTGATGTACTCCAAGCAGGTGGATGGTGCTGTGAATTGCTATTACTGCTATTACTGTGAATCCCTGAGCCCCCTTTTTTTTTAAAGGTTCTAATGATGCATTCAATTATTTCTCCTGATACTTATGAGGTACTTTTAGGAATCTGCGTTTGAGTTTCAGGGTTGGTTTACTATTTTCCCTATTCTCTGTTCCAGCCAAGGGCATGTGGTAAATGACATCATGTAAAGTATTATAAGAGAATATGATGTTCATAAGTCCCAACTTAGCACCACCTATCTGCATTGGTATAAGCACGTCACTATGACTAAATTGTTATTTTTAGTAAGCTAATTATTCATCACACCTCAGCTTTTAATGTGCTCAGGAGAGGAAACAGTCATTGTGCCTATTTTCAGACCCTAAACTCAACCCAGCAGCAAAAAAAGAATCTGTCATTCATAAAACCACATCATTGTGGTTTGATAGAATGTAAAAAAGAATGTGATAACACCTTAGCTTCCTTTCCCATGGCTTTGTAAACACTGTATCCCACAGGTAAAGCTTCCCTGACAGTAGTCAGTGGTAAAGTAAAATGATTTTGGTAAGGACCTTTTAAAAAAAAAGTGGAAATAATTATTAAATGTGATTAGATTTTTGGTTGTCTTGTGCTTGTTTGTATAGCCCTGTTAGACAGGATTCATATTAGCACAGATTACCTGGCTGGTTTGGTCACAGTCATCACCACATGCTTGCTGCCTTGTTTGTTGATGGAATCTCGTTCTTTGATGTTGTTGTTCATAAGGGATGCGCATCCTTGTAAGCTTGCGTTCTGTTTGGTTTGGAGCCGTGTGTGTGTGTGTGTGTGTGTGTGTGTGTGTGTGTGTGTGTGTGTGTGTGTGTGTGTGTGTGTGGCGAGGTACTGAATGTTATGTTGCACCCATCCAGGACTCCAGCAGGAGCCCGCGGCCCATAAAGAAGTTCCTGCCAGGCAACAGGAAGAAAGAGCGGAAGCCCTCTGATGACGAAGTTCAAACAAGGAAAAGTAGGACTTATCTTACTATAATATAAAAGAATAGTCCAGACCTGAGGCCTCTGTAGCCCATTCTTTACATGAATACATGTGGAGTGTGGACATTGCAAGACCCCCTGTAGTGTAATTGTATGTTCATTGCATCAATGCAATGTGTGGAATTCTCATTATCTGTATTTTTTTTTTTCTTCATGATTGTGTCCTGCTCGCCTTTAAAAAAAACCCAGTAATGTCCCATCAGCTGAATGAAACTCCTGTGTGTATTTATGGTGTTGATAATCTGTGGTTTTGACAGGCACGGCCGCTCTGGAGGAGGACGCTCAGATATTGAGGGTGATTGAGGCATACTGCACGGGAGCCAGCTTGCACCAGAACACCACAGGTGTGCGTTTGTGTAAGAACCATGGACAAATTGTTCCTTTTAAATACCTTCTTAGATTGTACATCTTCAACAGCTGATATAGTCATGAATCAAGCTTTCCCATTAATTCCCAGAAATGTGTGTGTGTGTGTGTGTAGCGGTACGGAAAGAGTGCATCCCTCAGGTGCTTCTGCCAGAGGAAGAGAAGATCATTGTGGAGGAGATGAAGAGCAATGGGCAGACAGTTATTGAGGAAAAGTATGCGCATTATTACTTTCGAAAATAGGCTTTCACGTACTTGTACTAACAATGACAAACCATCCTAATTTTCTCTATAATTAAATTCAGAAATGTGATATTGATGTTATTTAGGCTGTTGAGGCATGAATCTTTACGCAGAATGACCTTGAGTTGGACGCCAGTATAACCTTGATATACAAATGTGTTAGCAAATGTTTTTTTTTATCTGCTTATTTAATGACCAGCTGTTTGAAAAGGAAAAAATGAATATTGATATTGTCTCGAAAAACATACTACTTTGTTTGTCTTTCAGGAGCCTAGTTGATGCTGTGTATGCTTTAAAGGATGAGGTTCATGAACTGAAAAAGGTAAGTGTGAGTTTGTTTTTTGATTAATGTATTGAAAGTGTTTCACTAACACAGTATGTTTAGAGACTTTTGTATGTTTGTCAGCAACCTAGTTCTGTGTCCTACTTAACGGTTGGCACTGTGCTCATTGACATTTTGGCGGGGGGGTTACAAACGCGGCTGAATTAACTAGAGCCCAACCGATTTTTTTTTTTTTTTAAGGCACATCTATACATGAGAATGAAACAAATCTGATGACAATAGATTGGTTCTCTTTTTTTCTTTTAACTTACTTTACTTCTCATAGTGTATGTAATTGTTTTTTACAATCCTGTACCTTGTGCCATATTTTAAACCCAGACATTAATATTTGGCTTAACACTTTTTCCCCAGTACTGAGCAATATGTAGCTTTGCTTGCAATATACACATATCTACTGTATAAATGTATACTCTTTTGCTCTCAAAATAAGATCCTGTGAGTATAAGTGAAATGAACCTTAAGTTCTAAGGGAATATTTAAAAATAAGATTTTTGTGATCATATTAATAACCACCTTCCAAAACTCTTATATTTTATGAGAGTACCTTGAGACTTTTTATATTTAAAACAAATATCAGGAATATTGTCATTATTTTTATTTAGTTACATAAATCGTCCAGTTGTATTGAAGTAGCTGTAACTTAGTATTAATTGTTTGTGTCTGAGCCTTAACACGAGCTTCCCTCCAATCTTCAATGGAAATTTCCTCCTTTAGATCCGACTTGTAAGCTTCCAGTTTAGACTCAGATGTTTAACATCATGAATCTATAACTGGCTTATATCTGGTTCTACTGAAACTTCAATCACTACAGTTTTTGTGATATTTTTTTTTCCAAAGAAGGGGCCTTTCCAATTACTTATTTTGTGCAGAATAAATAAAGCTCCGTATTTGCAAATATTCAAATAAGTGGTTGACGGTTGACGGTGTGATATTCATTAATTTACATAAATGCATAACATTAAAACACCTTTTTGGTAAAGCTTTGTCTGATTTAATTTACAATTAAACAATAAAGTAACACTAACAGTAAATTCATGATAACGGTTTGAAGAGAAAACTAGAAACTGTTATTTGAAATCCAAACTATAAATAAAAGCACATAAAACTATATTAACATTAATTGGGAAAAGAATAAGTGAAATATATATAAAAATGTCACCAATAAACACTTGATGATGTATTGGTTGGTCCTAGAGTGTACATTTGAGTTTGCAAGCAGGAACAGTCACACGACCTATTAAATACTGTTTTCTCTTGTTTTACAGGAGAATAAGTGGATGAAGCAGTTTCTGGAGGAGGAGCAGAAGTCTCGCAAAGAGCTGGAGAGAGTGGTTCGAAAAATGGCCAAGCAGAAGAATGATTGTGCTTGGGATGATATCAGCCACTGAACACATCCATACAATCATCTGTGTGTGTGTGTGTGTGTGTGTGTGTGTGTGTGTGTGTGTACATGCTCATTGAGGGTTAGGAAGGGTCAGGTGTGTGCGTGTGTATTTGTGTTTCTGTCTATGAGGCATCTCCATATTTCAATCACACATAGCAGCATTGGAGTGCCTCCCTGACGATGATGCTTGGAGTGTCTTCGCTGGAACATGATTTGACATTTTGATGAAATCTAATCTGTCTTCCTGATCCAGCCTCACCAGATGAGACTACAAATATGCCTCCTCATGAAGCAGCTCAGCTAAAGTAAGACTGATCAAGTGGGATGTTTCAAACATACTGCCTCTTGGCGATTGGCACTGTGAACAGTCCCCAGACAATGGAACCATTTTGGACACAAGTTTTCTTCTTTTGCTTCAGTTGGATATAGAAAAGGAGTACGAAGCAGAGTAAAAAGCAAATCCAAGAGGTGTTCTCCTGCATGCACTTCTGTTACAAAGGGGACATGTTTTTTTTCACTTCACATCATTACTTTTTTTGTTTTGTTTGTCACAAGGACCCCCAGTGGAGAAATGGGTTCATTGAGCTTTCATGAGCATGTGTGATTGGCATTTTTGTAACAGTCTAGACACATTGCAAGTTTCTGGGCCGTTTTGTAGGCGTTTAAGCAATTCAAACAGGTTAGCTCACCATGTTACAGTCAGTTGTTTCCAAATGCAGCCCTTGACTGTTTATTTAAAAACTGCATGAATGTACAGTGTTTTTACAGTATGAATTCTGCATCAGAAATGGTGATAATCAAGATATTCAGATATATAGTCCAAAGCTATCAGGGATGCAGCTGCATAATAGAATAGAAAAAGCTTAACTATGTATCATTTATTATACAAGAGTACACAAATAATGACAACGATGTCACCCCTACTCTTCTTACTAAAATGTATTCAAATATAATTTTAACATTAATTACATAGCCTTGCTTTATTTTGGATTTTTAAAAAATATTCTTTATTTATTGTTCACCCAGACATTTATTGTGGTGTTAGCCTTATAGATAGTTTTTTCTGCCTTTAAATCTGTCGGGATTTTTATTAAACTAAACTGATGTGTAAAGGCAGAAAATAAATTCTTGTTTTGGCCAAGGGAAAATAGACATTTTTTAATCACAAAAGAGGAAAAATTACTTGCAGACTAATAATGAGTCTGACTTAAGAATTGAGAGGTTTTTGTTTGCAGCCTCTTTGGCCTCCTGGCAGGTTCCTGCCGAGCTGATGGAGACAGGCTGAGGAAATAAACAGAGAGAGATTTATTTGTGGGTGTAGAGTAGAGCTCAACTGTTTAAGTGCCTCTCGAAGGGGTTGATAAACTTAAAGAGAGTTTAAGACCAGACTGGGACTAAATGCATGATTTATATTGAAAGTGTCATAAGTGGTTTGTTTGTTGTAATATTTCAATAAGAATGGCTCAAGCTTAATGGGTATATATCGGGTCTGAACAGCATACAGGGCTTGGTGTGCTATTTAGGATGCGGCCTCTTTACATGGATCCACAGCGGTACATTTCCTCATGAGGTTGAGTGTGCACTGTCAACACTGTTATCTACTCTTGCTGCACTGCACAGCAGCAGTGGATGCTATTGAAATGCAACACGTGACTGCTTTACTGACTGACATCTGGGTTAGACCCAGCATGGTAGGCCAGTTTTGGAGATATTGCAATAATAATGAATGAATTAACCCAATTTATTAACCAAAAATGGCCAGACCATGTGGTTCAACCACCACATGGTTAAGGCTGTTCATTATTTTTCATTATTTAATCAAGTCTTTTGGCATTGGTGATTGTTTAAAGATCACTGACAAGGTCCAAATTTCCATCTCAAATGATCCAAAATGTATTAATATTGTAATACCGTACAATCCCCGTTGGGAAGTGCTGTTTTTACGTTCACCTCTTTACAGGGAGGTCAGAGCACTGTGCAGGGTACAAGGCAGCACTGGTACATCTGCAGCAGAGTCCTTATCTTGCTCAAGGACACGTCAACAAGGGGAAAAAATGCTTGCTCAGGTGCTGGAGGTGATATTTAATTCGCTATTCCTATTGGAAGGCTCAGTTAGCAGCCAGATTCTCTTCAGCATTAAAGAGACTCTGCTTCCTGTACAGATGTGTGACCACCGTCTCATCATATATTCACTGTTAAGATTAACATTATTGCTGTTCCTGTACTCTAAATTGTTTTCATTAAGTACAACATACTGTAGTTTTCAATTCCCAATAGCCTCAGTGAGCACTTACTGGTGGGAGGGGGTTGAACGCCGGTTTCATCTTGTTTATCTGAAATGACGTCTCCAGACCACTGTGTGCATTGTTTTTGAAAGGTTGTTCTATGCAATTATTGTTGTTGCAAGTATTGTAATGCTTTTTTGTCACTCTGTACTTTGTGTTTGGTCATTCTTTTATTAAAGTTTTAATATAATAAGCAAAGTTTAGCTTTTGACATCAATTTCACAATGTGAGAAATGGAAAACCACACAGCATAAACTGTATGTTCCCTCGTTCATATTGGAAAATCCACCAAGACAGGGATTTCCATGCAGCATTCCACACGTGCGGTTCAGGAATTTGTAGGTTGTTCAGATACGGCAGCAAGAAACCCTTTACAGGATGGAAGGCGTGACTAAAATAGATGATATCCTGTGAAAGTGCGCTGCCTCTGCATCTATACACACCTCCACAGAGATTCACACTTTCCATGCTGTTCAACTCCACCACAACAGTGACGTGTGAAAAGCAGTGCTAGGTTTTGTAATGTCTCATGGGCTATAAATTTGCACTGCATTGCATTTTGCTTTTGATGGGTATAACTTTTTCATATTACTCATCAAGCACTTTTAAAACCTTGTATTAGTCACTAGGCAGGTTAAAATTACTTGTAACTCATACCTGTAGGTTACGGTGTATCTAGTGATTAAATAAAAAACTAGGTCAAGGTCTAAACTGTACATGTGCATTTTAACAGGACAATTATAATGATGTTTTATTCCATTTACTTTGAACACTCAATACTTAAATTGGTCTAAATTCAATTTTATACAGTATGAAAATAAGATGGCTTGCTTCCATCATAGTGAATGCTACATCTACAATCATTTGTGTCAAAGTTGTATTATCATTGTTAGGTAGTGCCTATATTTTAAACCAATCTGCATTTAAACTGTATCACCACATGACAATAAACAACAGAAATTAAAACTTGTAAGTTCACTGTGATGGCTTACACAACTCAAATTTCCAAAATTTGATAAATGATTAATATACCATATGGAAATGAATGGGAAATGATGGCTGCCTGGAAAGAAGGACAAAATGCATTCTTGTACCACTGACAACAACATGCCTTTGATGCATATGTTTCTTCACCATCAAAGGTATCGTCATTACTGAGTCTAGTTGCTCTTCTTGAGTGGTAACCTACATTTTTAGTGGTGCTGGTTCTTGTGGCTTAGCATCATGAGTAAATACATCTTTGCCATGTGGTTTCTTGTGTCCTAGAAATCTAAAACCATACTGATACAGACTGAGCTATGGTGTAAAATGCAGTAGGTTTTGTGCTTTACAACAAATATGATTTCTGAGTAGCCCATGGAGGATCATTTTGGGTATGCCAGAAGAGTATCGTGGTCTTCAACAAACTTTGCTGTGTTAATACTCGTGATGAATCTGGGTATTTTAACTTGTATAAGTTCACATGGTCACCTGTTAGTAATGCTGACTCATAAAGCATCTCAACACTGATTTATGGTAGGACTAAAATGCTAATCCTTTCTTGGTAGGTTTCAGTCGTAGTCATCTGGATACTGTTTTCAGAATCAATGCTTAAATTTCCAGTTCCCGTCCAATTTTTTCACAATTGAGAATGACTTCTGGATGGGAGCCGAAACGTCTTGATTCTGAAAACAGTGTCCAGATGACTACGACTGAAACCTTTTCCACGATAGAACACTCCTGGACGAATGAGGGACTACACCGTCTAATCCTTTCTTGTTTAAAATATTATGCATTTTCATGCAGATATACAGTATAGCTGTGTAACCCAACACTGAAAACATCAAATATGTGGTACTTCAGTCTGGATGTTTTAGTCTAATGTGTGTATCTCCTTTACTTCTAACTAACTCCAGAAATGGAGCAAATATAAGAAAAACTGAGGAGAAGAGAAGAAATATTTTAGATTAAATATCAAAGTTTCATTTCACAGCCATATAACTCAATTTACATCAATAAATACAGAACAACCATTCACAGAAATAACACAAAATTCTATGTGATTTAATAAATTATAGTTTAGGAATGTGGTCTTTGTCTCTGAAATCCACAAAAAAGATCAGAAACCATTAGTTTGATTATTGCTCCAGTCTATTTAACAGTGTTCTCAGTAGCTTCCATCCTCCTAACGAGTTCCCACTCTTCAGCTTAGGTCCATGCATGTGCTTATATAGGAGTCCTACAGTTTGTACATCCCAAAGGTTGTGGCTCCTTCCTCGTAGTTCACCAGTGATAGGTCTTGTACCCAGACACTGAGCTGGTTTCCTTTCTCCAGTGTGATCACATCTCCCTGCATGACTGTGCACAGGCGAGGGATTGACGGAGACCCACTGTGGTCGTCCAGATTGCAGTAGGCCTGCATCACATTCTTCTCCTCTCCTGTCTCGTTCTTCCTCAGCTTGACAATGCTGGCCAGTGGGCGCTGAGAGTCGCCTTTGGAGAAGGTCACCCTGGAGTAGACGTAGTAGTCACCAGGCTCCAGGATAGTCAACCAACTTTTGTGGTAGTAGTTGATGTTCCTACGAATTGAGTGGTTGATGGCCCATGGGAGATAACCCGGAAAGACTGAGGGAGAAGTTTAAGCAACATTATCGAAAATACTTTTACTATTTAGTTCTAAATAGATTTTTGGCTACTCGTTGCATTTTTTAAAATCCAAAATATGTAATTTTCATAGTTTCTTACGTGCAGATTTCTGTGCTGTGTGTGATTGCTGCTCAACTACCATGCGTGCCAAGGCTCTATAGGAAGTTTCTTGCTTTTCTGATGAGAGAAAAGCAGCTGGAGAAGAGAACAAACATCTGGTTAGAGATGTTGTTGAGATTGGATTTTTGTATCTTAATGTTTAAAATCCCCTTCAGGAAGAAATAAATTAAATGAATGTACCTTTTCCTTCAGCTGAGGGAAGATTTCCCTGTAGAAATGAAAAAAGTAGAACATCACGAACAGGTAGTACAATATGGTGAATGTAGATTTGATTATGTTACTTATTACATATGTATAACATTTAGAATGAAACATCCTTCTATCTGTGTTCACAAAATGCTCGTCTTGCAACGAGACACCGTGCTGTGAAAATCACACCTCATCTGTTTGTTTAAGAGCATTTCCTGTGCTTCAAGAACAGTTTAATTTACCTGACTGTAATAAAATGTGTGAACAAACAAACAGATTTAAACAGATCTATTTACATACCCTAATGTAAGCAAACCCATATGCAGTGCAGTATACATTTGCTTCATATTTTAGAATTAAACTGAATTTAAATTTAAATATGTTTAATATATAAATATTTTATAAAATGAACAAGATGTTTTTAAATAACAATATGGCTTCTTTTCTTTGAGCCATCACCTTTATACAGTATGTGCAAAGTAAAATATTTTAACTTGTAATGGCTTCTTATAAGAGAAAATGTTTACCAGTTTGCCATAGTAGTATAGATAGATGAATCCTCCGGCCGACAGAAATAAATGCAGCAACACTACACCAACCAAAAACCGGACGAGAGACTTGCTGTTGCCTTGAGATGGAAGTGGAGCCGGGATGAGGACCGGGTGGGACCTGCTGAGGCGAGGAGGCACCGGCGGTGGAGCCAGGCTGGTCTGGTAAGTGTTGATCATGGTGGAGAGGAATGGTGAAACCTAGAGAGGCCTGGCGTCCGTGACATCCCATGCACTTCTGAACTACTGCTCTCTCAAGTAACTGAGTTTTTCTCTTGCTACTTCCTGGAAGCTCTAAACATTTCAACATGCAGATCTGTGAGAGATGTGACCTTTGGTGAGTGCATGCATGTATATGTGTGTGTTGTCTGAAGTACATTTTTGCATTTCTTCCTTCCTTTCTGTCAGATATTTTTCCCTAAATGCCACACAATGCCATGTGGCCTTGTATTACTCAGTATTTCTTTGCCAATGTGGCAATATTTCTAGTTTAGTATATAATGTAGTATGACATGAGTGTTCAGTGGTATTTTCACACAGTTTCAATGCTGTGGGTATTTTCTGAGACAAGAACCTGGTCAACACAAATTACCACAGCAGCAACAAATACATAGGATTTAAATATTCATGCGAGAAACAGAAAATAACACATTTACTACACATTTCCCTTGATAAATATCAATGTAATGGCTCAATTTAATTTTTATTTATATAGCGCCAATTCATAACAGAAGTTATCTCATTGCACTTTTCCTATAGAGCAGGTCGAGACCGTACTCTTTATAATATTAATTACAGAGACCCAACAAATCCCAGTGACCACTAAAGAAAAGTTGGCTGTATGCAATGACCAAATTCCTGATTAATATAGCCTGCTGAAAGCTTGCTGAATTTGTTTCTTCAGATACATGACGAGGTCTTTTAGAAATCTTTTTGATAATAACCACAGTATACAGTATGTTAGCTCTGCTTGGTTGTGGAGGCACACTGGCCTGTAATGAGACCCACATAGCCTGTTTGGGCTAATCTGAAACATTTTTTATGTGGCATATCCACCTCAGAGATGCAACTATGCTGTTGTCATATGATGGTTTTGCCTGTGTGGGGTTGCAGAATAAGTTAGTCTGTTCTGCGCAGTAGCAGGTCAGTGCAGCTTTTGATCCCCTAAGAACTGTCACTTGTAAACTTCAGCCTTAAAACCCACAGACAGATTAGATAGATAGATAGATAGATAGATAGATAGATAGATAGATAGATAGATAGATAGATAGATAGATAGATAGATAGATAGATAGATAGATAGATAGATAGATAGATAGATAGATAGATAGATAGATAGATAGATAACTCAGTATATAACAGTACTGTATGATAACAGTAATTTAAAAATATATTTTTACTGTGGTCTTTATACTGCCTTGTTTTACACTAAACCTCCTAATTATGTATAATATACTGCACACTATGTATGCATTATAAGAGTGTACACAGTAAAAGTGTTATTTTAGTAAACTGAACATACATTTTTCCTTAACAAACGAAAAAAATCAATGCTGCCAAATGACTGACACATATGCAGTCCACCAAAGCACTCTAAAAAAAATTATATGCTCATGCATACAGCATATGTATAGTTATGGCAATGCAACCATTATAAGAAGACTGCAGATGTTCATGTAAACGTTTTTAGCAGCGGCTCATAGCTTCCCCTAGTGGTTAAAAATGTTCTCAACTGTAAATATATAGGAGTATTTATATGTATAAATAAATACACTGAATATACTAAATGTCATTAACAAATCCAGAATCCCCTTAATCGATTATACTTTATTGCTTGCTGATATTGCTGACTTTTGCTTTATAACTTTTGCCTGTGGTTCCAAACAATATTTGATCATTTTATTAAAAGTACAAAGTTATGGTCTTGTAAGTGTTACATCAGTATCTCTGTATGTTAAATGACTGATTTTTCTCTCCTTTAAGTAGCATATAACACAATATTATATTGTACTAATAACTGTGTGGCTATTGAATTCAATACTCCTGTTTGCTGCGATTGCTGTTTATTGTGGAAAAAGTAAAAGATCAAAAAACAGGATGATACTTCAAAATCAAAAATGCCTTTAGATGGTGTGAACTGATAAGTGGGGGTGGACTTAGTCAAACCTGCAGCAAACACATACATGCATACATGTATTTTCAGAGCATTCATTCAAAGCATGTACATTGACACTTGCATATGTGGAAGCTCAGCACATAACCAAATTAAATATGTAATAAAGCAGAGGCTGAAATACATGGCAATGAATTTGCATTCAAATGTTAAAGAGTTGACAGTGACATTCATCTTCATATGTAAAATCAATAGCAGGGTGTAGAGAGATAGAAGGAAAATGTGTGTCATTTAGTTGCACTTTGGGTTGTGGACAGTAATTCAGGGGAAAAAAACATTTGTTTTAACTTTCACAGTCTGTCAGATGAAAAAGATTTTATGGAGTGTAGTAGACAACGAGAGTGTGGCGGTCACTGTGCTGGCTGCAGAGGGCAGCGCTTCTGGAGCTGCTGAGGATCTGAGGTCTTGAAGAGCTGTGGGAGACTTGTCTGTGAATGGGGAGGAAACCAGAGAACTGTGTCCTAGTCTGGTGCTCCTCTCCTTGAACAGACTGGGGTTCCCTGCTGCACTTAATGAAGGCCACAAAGCATCT
Source organism: Siniperca chuatsi (assembly GCF_020085105.1). Classification (NCBI taxonomy): domain Eukaryota; kingdom Metazoa; phylum Chordata; class Actinopteri; order Centrarchiformes; family Sinipercidae; genus Siniperca; species Siniperca chuatsi. The sequence continues at coordinate 12,087,490 of NC_058049.1, read as the reverse complement.
ATAAAACTGTGTAAAAGTACAAAAGATTATGGTCACTTCTAGTGAGCATAGATTTGGTGATTTTTCAGGTCAAAAGACACCAAGACATAAAGTTAAAAGGGATTAATTTGATTTAAAATTAAATATTAGGTTGCATTTAAAAAATGTTTCAACAGCATTGAAAAACAAATAGTAAGGTCAAGCAGAAACTATCTACACAAAGAAATTTCAGTTTCAACCAAATTTAGCCTGGGTTTCACCTGGAAGTCCAAACGTCACCTGACCTGAAAATCACCTATCAAACAAAATCATCAAAGCTTACTGGGTTAATTCAACACCAATCTTTTGCAATATATGTGAGTTCAGGAGTCTTTCAGTAGGAACACACAACATCTGGCCCATTTACAGCTGTAGGGTACCCCCGACAGAAGTATGCCATCTAGTGTGCTGCATGTAACACCCTAGTACTGAAGAGACACTGAGAGTGACAGTAAAATAACTGCATCCTCAATGTCACCATTGAAATGGGGTTCCATTTATCTGTGGATGGAAAATAGAGTGACAGCGTTTCTGTCACTCTATTTTCCATCCCCACTTTATATTTAGATACAGCTGAGCAGTTGCATGTACTTCAACCAACAGATCTTACATAATCTTACTTCAAATGCAATGGAGAGTGATTCTGGGTCATCATTCATTACCACCGTGCCCTTGGCTCCCACCTGGTTGTTGAAGAACACGTAGATGATGGGGTTGACGACAGTGCTGAACTTGGCCAGGACGGTGGACACCACACTAGCCATGGGAGTGACCAGTCCTGACCTACCGAAGGTGGCCATTAGCGCCATGATGCCGTAGGGCATCCAGCACAGCATGTAGCAGGACAACATGGACAACACCATCACCAAAATGTGCTGCTCTCTGCGCTGAGCTGCCAGCAGATTGATCTTACCCGCCTGGAGACATGAAGGAGGAGGAAAGGAGGAGGTGCAGAGATTAAACCTGTCTTGACAACAAGTTTACCTAAATACTATTGTTAAAGAAAGGCATGGATCATTTTAGTGTCATTTGCAACACAGATTCTCAGAGGATCTAAGGTAGGTGGAGCCAGGCATAGGAAATGTAGATAAGGTAGGTTTTTCATGCCTCCACATGCATTTCTGTGTTTTTATTTTGATTTTCTGTGTCATGTTATGTTCCATCCATCCATTACCTCAGTTTGTTCTGTGAGTAATTACTTAAACCCACTATGTGTAGTAATTCAACATTTCTTTCTTTGGTGCTATCCAGTGGTATTATCAAAAAGTCAAAAAGACACACAGCAATGCATGCTGATACACAACTCTTCACTGAGATTGTTACATTTTTCTACAAACAAAAACATAACCCAACAGAACAATGTGACACACATTCAACTAAATTTTGCACTGTTCCATTTGCTGATGAAGGATGTGAGATGTGGTTGAAAGCTCTGAAAAAACTATTAAGTGAACCTTGAGTTGGTATTATTTTGTAACTCAACACGAAGGGGATGTAAAGGGGAATCCAGCAATTTAGTGTTGCTCTTCCATAAGGGTGTCAAAAGAGACAGATTTTAAAAAAAGAATGGTCAAAATCAAAGCAACTGAGAGCCTGACTTTTTGTCCCTTGTATGGTTCAAGCTCCAAAAACACTGGATTATTTTCCCATAATGCAACTCCATAGTGTCTTTCATTAGACCATCCCTGCCTACCGTTATTTGTGGCATCTTTCAAACATAACGCCCCTAGTTTGTAACACTGGCTTTCTGTTATAAATGTGACTCCAAGTCTAAGAAAAAAAAATAACCCTGATGATGTCAACAGTGTTATTATTTCACAGTTGGGAAAACTTCCTCCAGAGCCACAGAAGACTCTTCATGACAAGTAAACTGAACTGAATGTGATAAAATCAGCAGAGCACCACTTTAATATCAGTGAGGACTCTATCTCTAAGTTCTTTGACACAGAATTATTTTGTGTATAGCAAAGCCAAAAAACTGAGCTTTTTTAAATTTTGTGCTTTTTATCAATTATTGACCCACTGTTTCAGAGACAATAATGATTGAAAATTGTTGTGCAATAATTATTATCTATGTATCAAGGTGGTGTAAACTGAATCAAAAAACAATTAGCTACAAGACTAGGTAGACTTGCAGTATAACTTGTGAATGATTGCTGGATCTAGTAAATTAGTAGACAAGTAAGACACATGTAGTAATGATCATGTTACAGTAACCATAGAAACAGTCATGAAAAATACTACGTGATTAAAGTTTGGCCAGCAGCTGTGTGGCCACTATACATGCTCTGGCGTGTTTCATTACAGCCGCCCTGCTGGTTTATCCTGATGTACTGTAGCTGTGGGCTAAAATTAGCTTAGATAGGCCTATATCATAAGCCAAGTGGTGCTTGTCACCTCCTCAGTATTGATTTCATACCCGTTTTCACCATCTTGTGTAATTACTACTGTGATGCTCATCACGGTGCTTCATGAATAATGATCATGTCTGCCTGCTGAAGGAGGCCATCCAGAAGAGAAAAACCAGCACTTTCTGTCAAATTACTGTATATCACACACTCAATTACACTTCACCTTCTTTGGTATTTTGTCATAATCTTTTTTGCTCTGTCTCCTCGATCTCCTATAATGTAATAACTATTCTGACAATGTTCAATCAGCAGTGATATCTGCATGGCTGAGCTTTTGTTCTATTTTGAATATTACCCACACACACACAAAAAATCTTATAAGCATTACAGCTAGATGACACTGATTTTGAAAACTTAATACATATTCTGTACTCTCAGAGAGACTAAAATATGACAGATAAACTCAAGGAGCACTGTGGAATTGTGCTCTAATACATTTGTCTTTTGTTTTGGAATAAAAGTGTATCTTTTTGTTAGGAGACATGTCCATTGTCAAGTCAACAAGACACAATTATGTCATGACATTGGCAAGCAGGGAACAGGGAAAGGACCCAAACGCAGACAGAGGAGGCAGAACGATGACTTGAGTGGTTTATTAAGAGCTTACTGGCAGATACAGGTAGACAGGTAGGCAGACACACATACAGACAGGTAGGCAGGCACACAGACAGACAGACAGGCAGGCAGACACACAGGCAGGCAGGCAGGCAGACACACAGACAGACAGACATAAGTCCAAAAGGCAGACAAGACATCGCAAACATAGCAACAGGGATGAACTGACAAAGAACAAAGGAATCACCAAGACTACATACACAGGTGAGGGCAGGATAACTAGACACAGGTGAACTTAATTAGGAAGGGCAAACAATCCAAACTGGTGGGAAAAGCAAACAAAGACAGGAAGTAAAACTACCAGACACATGAGGCAAGGAGAATATTTCAAAATAAAACTGGAAATAACCAAAAATAGACCCTCAAACCATGACAAATTATGGAACAGTAAATCTCAGAAGTGTGTGTGAGTTCGGAGAAAAAGCTTTATAGACAGCACCATGAATGGAATCTAAATCTGATGCTGTCGTGCAGAGAAAAAATAGATCCAAGCTTGAGCAACACTGATACTGTTGATATAAATGTCATCTCTCCTTTTTGTTTAAACCACCCTCGAGAATCCAGCAGAAGGCTCCACAGACTGATTGCTCAGTATCTAAGAAAAGCCTATGATGGAGCTCTCAGTTGGAGGGCGACTGGTGCACAGCAGAGCCCCAATTCACTAGTACAGTATTCAAGTCTGCAAAACCCCTCTCTGCACTGACTCCCTCGGGTGCACAGAATAAAAAAAAAGTAGGTATCCAATAGTAACAGGTTGCTTCCACAATCTAAAAATACATTTGAGGTGATTCATTGATAGGAGTAGTAGCTTCAGTGCATGAAGGTATCCAGCACCAATTGGGAATTATTAATTATCAATTATTTGTGTGAGTGGCAGGTTTATGTAAGCCCCACCAAGGTGGGGATGAGTCACTGGACACTGAGAGGGGGTCATTGCCCTTGAGAACGCAGTCAGCCAAGAATGCACCCATGCGCTCCCCTGAAGACATTGCCCCTCATTCCTTCTCCTGCTGGATTGATTGTAAGATTGTAAACACAGAGCTGTGGCTAGGATTATTCTGGTTTGATGCTCCTTGAATTTACCTTGAAAACACATGACCAAGTGTTAGTGGGAGTCTGACAGCCATCACTCAACCTCTGAGCCACGAGAATGGCTTGACAGCTCAAGAGCCACAATGGAGCCCACTTTAGCAGAGCTATTAAGGCTTCATAGCTGAGCAGCTGGACATGGTGAAAGGCAGTACATTTTCCTGAGAAAATTACAGTTATCTGCATGCAGTCTGTGCCATATGTGTTTTATACTAAACTTTTGTAAATGTTTGTATTGTTTACACATTTCCTTATCGTATGCAAAGATACACTGCTTGCATATGAATGACACAGGTTTCCAAATTTAGATCTAAGTCAATTTAACTCATACTTAATTCAGTGACTTTCTCCTGTGTGTTGTTTTATGGAAGGATGTTCCCATTACCACTTACACATGATGAATGAGAAATAACATACTTGTTATTATATGAATACACAAATACAAAAACCCACAGAAGCAATGGCCCATGGTCATTTGCATTATATGTGTTTTCTTTTATGTTATACATGTTTTCATCTTGTGTTATATGTGTTTTCATTACCATTTATATGTATTTGTGTCCCCTATAAAACACACTGTGGAAAACATTAATTTTAAATTAAACGCGCTGTTTTTATAAACATGTGTATTTTGTATAATATCAACAAAAGAAGTGGTTAATAGTTCTCAAAAATTGATGGATTTTCTTGTTTTGTCAGTGAATATGTGAATCAAAATAGTTTTCACTGCTTGATGTGAACAACAGACTGTATCTGGTGTTTGTTAGTCCTATGTCAGACACAGTGGACTCACAAATGTGTTAAAAACAACATGTCCTTGTTGAGTGTGTAACAGATTAGTATGAACTCACCCTCCTGATTGCAACCAGGATTCGGCCATAAGAGTAGATCATGAGTAGAAGGGGCAGCAGCAGACAGAAGATGAAGAGACACAACACATATGAGACGCTGGTGGGTGAACGGAGGTGCCACTGGACAGAGCATGAGGTACCGGGTCCTTCAGGCCCGTAACTGCTCCAACCCAGGAAGGGCGGCAAGGTCCAGAGGAGAGAGTAGAGCCAGGAGCCTCCGACACAGAGCCAGGCCTTCCTGAAGTCTGAGATGTCAACCTTCGAGGAACGCAGCACGGTGGTGTAGCGCTCATAGGAGAGAACAGACAAGGACACCAGGGACACAATCACTTAAAAAACACAGGAGACAGGAGAAGACATAAAAGTATATATACTGATCACAAGTTATCAGAATGCAGTTTCTTGCAGTAAATCGTCCTTACAAGGACCCCTCTCATTTGCCCCCCAGCAACTCTAAACTCACTGCTTGTTAATGAGTCCATGGTTGAGGGACAGCCCGTCCAATCCGACCGGCTGACCACCAAGATTTCCCACACCTTTTTCAAAAGTGTGAAACTAATTCTAACAAAATGATTACTGGAAAGAGAGCAGCTATGTATTCCTTGAGCTCTTATTTTCATTAAAGTAAAATAGAAACTCATTAAGTGAAGAAATCATTAACATTTTAAATAAAAAATGTGAAAGTAGATGATTTTTGTCAAAAACGATATGTAACATTTTCAAAGAATTTCTAATATCATTCCTGATGTAAACATTCATATGTGCTTTTTGTATAGGGGAAAGGATCATGATACTAGATCCTCATGAAAATCTGCTGTGTATGTGAGCATCATACAATATTATGTAAGCATGTGCCTCCTGTCTGCTGTCACTCCTAACAGATCTTAGACAGGGAGGTACTAAATGTACTGTATAAAACAGCAGAGTAATTATAGTGTAGACATTACAGACCTTACTGAAGACCAACTCTGTGACCAGCTGCAGCTCACTTGAATGTGTGGACATATAAAGCAACATGGCCTTATGGATACCAAGGGTAATCGGTCCGTACACCACTTTGGTCTAGATTGAAATATCTAAGCAACCATTTGATGGATTGCCATTAAATTTTGTACATACAAACATGGTTCCCACACGCTGAATCCTAAGGACTTTAGTGATCCCTGCTTTCCCCCTGTTTCACCACTGTGAGATTTAACTTTGTGGTTTTGAGATAAACGTTTCTACAGGATTGTTTGCCATGAAATTTGGTTTAGACATTCATGTTCCCCTCGGGATGAATTGGAATAACTTTGGGGATTCCCTGACTTTTGATATAGCGCCATCATCCGATCAAAATTTCATCCCAAAATTGAATTCCCATTAGCATTGACTCCTAACTTTCTGAATTCATCATAAAACCTCCTACATTCAACACAATGGGTGGAAAACAAGAGTAGACAGACAAAACAGTTCTATATCCACACTTATTGCACATATGTCACTCACCAAAGAGGGAATTGGCGAACCCGTACCACTTGCAGCCGTTCTCTCCAATGAGCCATCTCCCGTGCACATTCGCAGCGAAACTGAAAGGTGTCCCGAAAACGCACACCAGGATGTCACTCAGACTGATGTTCAACAGGATGAGATTGATGGGCGTCCAGAGGGAGCGAAACTTTGCGAAGATAAGAAGAGCGAGGAAGTTGCTGAGGACCCCCGCCACTAAAATGAAGCCGAGGCATACTGCCACCACCGTGTGGCCGGTCCGGCTCAGCCCGCCGCGGCTCTGGGGCGCCGGGGAGTCCCGCAGGGTGGCGTCGGTGCTGACGCTGGAGCTGGAGAGAGAGCTGTCTGTGGTGCTGAAATTGCACCCGCGTATGTGAACGACCATAGCAGTGAGAGGGGAGCAGAGGGCTGGAGAGGAGCTGGACACTCACAGCGAGAAGCACAAAGTCCTGCACAGCTCCTGTACAGCAGCTCTGCACGCTGTGAGAGCCGATACAACACAGTTATTAGAGTGTGAAGAGTGTTTAGTGTACTCTTCTTTATACCTGCGCCCCTATAATGTATGTAAACACCCTTACCCCTTTGTCTCTGCCGCGCACAAAGACTCACTGTTTTTCTCTCTTTTCTTTTATTGTTTCGCCAAATGTATTGCTCTCCAACTGCAAATACAATGCCTGAATCAAATTCGCATAGTTACACCGACTTCCATTGGGTTTTAGGATTTTTCAGTGCAGATATAGGCCAGATTTTTCAAAAGTTCTAATTTTACAGTCACACTTGAGAAAATTACTCTCGTCGGGCGTTCAGCAGAAATACAAACTTTGGTTGCATGATTTTGCTAAGCTGTGCGTTTCATATTTATTGGTGCTTTCTGTGCCAGACTGCTCCTGTATAGCTGCATACAGCTGGTTCAATTGAGCACCACAGGTGCACACAATTTTCACAACTGTTCAGCATCTTCTTTTCTGCACAGCCCCCCCTACAGTAAACCAACTTCCACAATAACTTCCATTCCAGTGTTTCTGTATGTTCTATGCTATTTGAATTACATTAAGCATTTTCCAAACTGTCCTTACAGGGAGCCACTAGTTCCTATTTATTTTGGCATTGTGTAAACTTAAGACACTTGAAACTTGAGTGAAAATATAAAACACTATCGTATGCCTTGGAAAACGGTTAGCAGAGATGTAAAGTATATATAAGTTGTAGTAAATGGTCTTAAATGTGCAAAAACACCAGTATGGTCCTATATCAAAGCAAAGTGCAGTCACTTTTTGGGCATTTCCTTCTGTTGTTCCAGCTTCAAAAGACCCAGATGAAAGAACACAAACACTGATAACATTAAATACAATCTTTATTATTTTTATTTGACAGTGGCACACTGCATACACCCTCTTTTCTTTATTCCTCTGTACACATTAGATATCTCTAGGTGTTTACATAATGCTGAGGACGAGAGATGTACTCAGAATCGGAATCAGAAATACTTTATTGATCCCCAAGGGGAAACTTTCGTTACAGCTGCTCACTATCATGTCAATGCACACTTGAGAATAGAAGGAATAGAAGTACTAAGCAAATCAAAATATAATACACTATAATACAGGTTGGATAAATTAAGTACAAGTGGATTTAAAGTATAAAAGCTAAAATAAGTGTAAGTACCAAAGTGGGTTTAGAGGTTGATAAGTATGTATGGTATAATACAACGTAATTATAAGTAATAAGTAACAGTGCAATAATGAGTGGTGTCAAGTTAAGTGTAGCTTATTAAGATGATTATGAGATGGTGGATATTGCACAGCAGTAATAGAAGTATGAATACATATCAATAAATTAAACTGAAAGAGTATATTAAATACTACAAGTATTACAGTGATGTTAATGATCCAATGTCCAGTTTAGTGACTTAGGGTCATATAGACTAACATTTAGAAGGAGGAGTTAAAGACTTTGATGGCTACAGGCAGGAATGACTTCCTGTGGCGCTCTGTGGTGCATTTTGGGGGCATGAGTCTTTCGCTGAAGGTACTCCTTAGTTTGACGGGCACATCGTGGAGTGGGTGGGAGACACTGTCCAAGATGGCATGTAGTTTGGCCAGCATCATCCTCTATGACACCACCAACAGAGAGTCCAGCTCCACCCCCACAATGTCACTGGCCTTACGGATCAGTTTGTTGAGTCTGTTAGCGTCCACTACCCTCAACCTGCTGCCCCAGTATGCAACAGCATACAGCATAGCACTGGCCACAGCAGACTCAAAACATCCTCAACATAGTCTGGCAGATGTTGAAGGTCCTCAGCCTCCTCAGAAAATAGAGGTGGCTCTGGCCCTTCCTATAGAGGGCTTGAGTCTTCTTAGCCCAGTCCAGTTTATTGTCCATTTGTAGTCCACATAGCTGGGGGGCACAGACTTTTAGCACCCCGGGTGTGGAGTTTCATCAGCTGTCCTCTCACCTGGTCAGCCGTCAAGCACACAGCAGAGGTTACAGGCGGTTACAGGGGGGATGGGGGGTGTCATCAGTCTGGAGAGGGCCGTTAGCCTGAGAGCCAGTTGAGTGGGGAGTAGGACTCTCCCAGGAAGATGGAGGAGGGGGGGAGCAGTATATTCAGAGGAGCTTGAGGGCTGACAGCAGCTGAGTTAGAGGGGGGATGAGCAGGAGCCGGTGTGTCGAATCTGTTAAAGAACAGATTAAGTTTGTTGGCCCTGTCCAAGCTGCCTTCAGCTCCTCTGCTGCCAGTCGGTCTGAAGCCAGTGATGCTCTTCATGCCGCTCCAGACGTCTCTCATGTTGTTCTGCTGGAGTTTCCACTTTAGTTTCCTCCTGTACTTCTCCTTGGCCTCCCTGATCTTCACCTTCAGGTCAGCCTGGATTGCCCTCACCTCCTCCCTATTACCATTGTTAAAGGCCCTCCTCTTGGCATTCAGGATGTCTTTGATGTCCTTTGTTACCCACGGTTTGTCATTTGGATAACAATGGACCATCTTAGTTGGGACATTGCAGTCCACACAGAAGTTAATGTAGCCAGTGATGCACTCAGTGAGCCCATCAATGTCCTCTCCATGAGGCTCACAGAGTGCATCTCAGTTTTAAACAGCCACAACAATGGCATGTGAGAATGTGAAACAACCATTACAGTGTATACAAGACTGGAGGAACTGACGTCACTCTGCTCTTAGACGCCACCATCGCAGGGGAGATCTCTGTATAGCTCAGTGTGGTCGCTGGAACCTGCACGCAGCAACCATAAACACCTAATGCCCCCTCTTTCAATCAGCATCATTTGTTGCGATGGTGTCAAGCAGGGTAGCAGGACAAACAAGGGATTTGGACCCAAACGCAGACACGTAGGCAGGACAGGTGCAGTTCAAAGATTTAATGGAGAATAACAAGTCTTACAAGGATTACCAGGCAGGCAGTGGTCAGAACAGGGAAGCAGTCCAAGTGATGCAAACAAGTTCAACAGGGAGCAGGCAAAATCCAAAGTAACAGGAAAGGTCCAAGAGAACAAAGTCCACACAACACTAGGATACTGACTAGAACGCTTGACACATAAGTTCAACATCGATCTGACAAAAAGACAAGAGAAGCACCCAGACTAAATACACTCAGGTGAAACTAATCAGGGCGGAGCAAACAATCAAAACTGGCAGGAAAAGCAAACAAAGACAGGAAGGAAAACTACCAGCCACATGAGGGGAAAAAAGGATTTCAAAATAAAACAGGAAATACTATACATAAACTCTCAAACCGTGACATCATTGGCTTGTTGAAAGCTGGATGGGCTGTCATCTCTGCAGACCCAATCCCCTCTTCCTCTTCTTCCCCGTGGGCATCAGATCAGCCTGATTATGCCTGACACAAGGGAGGAAGAGGGATTATGGTTTCAAGTCTACGTAGCTGCTGATTCCATGCATGCCTGCTGTAGAAATGCCGATTGTCTGCTGCTCCTCCTCCACAACTGCTGCCAATCTTCTTTCCATAATATTTGAAAAAAGAGACCAGTAAGATTCTTAAATTGTTAGCGAGAAGCCCCTTTCAATTCATAGCTGCTACAGCTTGCAGCTACAATAAAATATGATATTTTATCAAACAGAACCGAGTTTGTGTTATCATGTACATGCTGTCTATTGTTCCACAGTCACATTATTTCAGATGGTTTCTGAATAAAAGAGGCATTAAAAGGCTATAAAACAGGAATCATTTTATGACTGCAAGTAATCCAACCTAACTCTAGCTTTTTAGTCAAGCTCAGCATAACACCACAACATTGGGATTATACTCTATACTTCTATGCTGCCCCAAAGCATGTGTTCAAGGGCACTACATATGAAAGAGCAAGAAGCAGATCAGCAACTAAACTTAGAAAAGGGCTGGCGTATACCACATATCAGTATGTTAGCATTGCTAGCATGTTAGCATGCTGATGTTAGCATTTAGCTCAAAGCATATGCTTTTTATATAAGTATACAGCCTTACAGAGCCACTAGCATGGCTGTAGACACTTGGTCTTGTGTTTTTTTTCTCCAAACCACCATGATAAAAATATGTGATTACGTTAAAATGACCAGTCTTCTACTAGACTAGACTTTACTGGATCATGACCTATTTTCATCCTTAACTTCCTCTTGTCTGAAGTCAAAATACACTTCAACTATCTTGCCTACTTTTTATATTGACACCTTTTAAAAAGTGCCATCTAGGTGTAGAATTTTAATAAGCCTGCTCACAAAACATCAGGTAAAGTTCTTGCAGACAGAGCCAAACTTAAGGTGTGAACATGCTCCAATAATGACAACCACAACCATATCTTTAATTAGGCTACTTCTGCTCCATCTTTTTCTTGGGTTACTAAATTAAATAGGTCAGGTGGATGTGTGAAGAGGTAAAGGAACAAACTGGTGAATACAGCTGAGAACATTAGGGATGGTGATGATGATGAACAGTGTGTGTCCTCAAGAAACAGCTTGTGTATAGACTCTTTTGAAGCTCACCTCTGCCTGACACTTTCTGATAAAATTGTGCACTTAAGAATTCACTATCTGAGTGGCACTCAAATGTAGCTCTACTGGGCTTGCTCCATAGACCACAACCACAACCACAAAATAACCACAAAGACACATTTGTACCTTGATGGTGACTTTGTGGGGATAAAGTCAATTAAATCAAAGTATTTTATTCCATGTCATTTTCCCCAAAGAACATTTTATTTTATAATGCTATTTTTAATAATCAAGTCTTTGTCTGTCAATCGAGACAAACAGAGCAGAGCTAGTTACAGTTACAGCATGATTGGCTGTCTGATCATTCAGACCAAAGCATTTAGTAACTGTTCATAAATGTATTTATTTCATAATGTCTCATTTATTTATTCAATATTGAACATATCAATAACTAAAGGTAAAGATAAATCATATGTAGTGGTGGAAGTGGTGTTCAAATGATTTACTTAAGTAAAAGTAGCAATACGACACTATAAAAATACTCCATTAAACGTAAAAGTCCTGCATTCTTTTTTACTTCAGTAAAAATATTAGCAACAAAATGTAGCTAAAGTATCAAAAGTAAACATATTTATTACACAGAATGGCCCCTTTTAGCGATATACTATTATATTTTTGTATCATTATTGATACATTAAGTGTAGTAGGTTAATTTAATGTTGTACTTGGGTGAGATTAAGCAAATGTTAACTACGTCACACTGTTGGGTAGTTTAGTCTATAATAATCCATCATATTTTGTAAATTGATGATAAATGTTAATCTGAAAAGTAACTAGTACGGGGAGTTCTCAATTAACCTACACATGCATGTCTTTGGACGGTGGGGCCGGAGTCAAATGTAGTGAAGTGATGTTGGTCTGGTCCGGGAAAAAGTACAATATTGGGAGGCAGGAGCTTTTAGCCGCTCTGCCACCGTGCACCCCTAATAATCCTCTGAAATGTAGTAGAGTTGAAGTATAAAGTTGCATAAAATGTAAAATTCAAAGTATGTCAAAATTGTACTTATTTTCAGTACTCCACCATTGATCTTGTGTCTTTAATGTATTTGTATATCAAAAATATTGTACAGTAAATCATCAGGTGTCAGTATAAATTTGTGTGGTTTGCTATCTGATGCTAATTACTTTGCAAAGCCAGCGAAAGTATGGTTTTTGATACTTTTTAACTTTAGAGGTTATTTCACATTATGAATATATTTAAGTAACTATCTGTGTTCAACGTTGAGTGATGTTTTTTTGACTGCTGAGATACATGTTTATTAAAGTTTGTCTATGATTCCATTTTTGTACCGTGCATTACATTCAAGATGGCTGTAAGTTTAAGATTACAGAAAACTGCATCATTCAAGTGCCCCCGTGAATGTCTAATGCTCTCTCCGTGGTGTTTTACTGCTTTGCATTAGTTGTGTATTCCCTGATCCTTGAAATGTATCCAAGCTCTGAGGTCTCTGTATAATGTCTTCCCATGTAATGTGTATGACTACATGCCATGCTGTTTTTCCTGTTTGTTTTTTTTCCACCCCTTAGGGTTTGTGATCTGCTCGAACCTATGTTTGTTGTAATGGGTGTTTTGTATTACATTCTGTTCTCGAAAAAATTAAATAAAATATTGTGTTAAAAAAAGATTACAGAAAACAAGTCTTTAACATAACATCACTATCCTTCATTTTTTTGCTTGCTTGGATATATAAAATATTCTCATAGCTAGTAAAACTCATCTAGGTGAACAGTAGACAGTCATTAGCATCAATATTTATACACTCAAGAGGCTCACAATGTTCACACTTTAACTTAATACTGGTCTATTTACTGGTGTAGGCCCACTAAGAGAAGTGCCTGAAAAAGGCACAAGAAAATGCCCTTCATCCAACTCCACCACAAAGGGAGCAACAACATATACAGTGCTCTGAGATCTACAAGAGGAAAGACAGAGTTGAAGAACAGGTTTGTCTAAGAGTGTTCCCTTTCAGAAAGGTTGTTCAAGTTAGTACATGCTGAGGTGCTGAAGTCATTTCACTGAGAAATGGAGAGAGTGGGGAGGGGAATGGAAGCACTGCTGTTTCTTCTGTGTGTGTTCTCAGATGACACTCAGAGGCCTGTTTGACAAGAAAACATCTAACAGCCACTAGAGTGAACAGAATACCATGTGGCTTAACAGATCCAAAAAGTATGTGGTGTAGTTAAGCCATTCTCTGTCTCTGCGGCTCCAGCCGCTCTCTCTTCAATACCAGTACAAGTCCTTCTTGTCCAGACGCCGTCCTGACAGAGACGAGGCAAAAGGTCAATGATTTCTATACAGCTCTAATGGATGTACATGAGCAAGTTTGTGTTCATGCATGCTGAGTAAAATTAAGCTGTTATACATATATTTTATCTTTTTCACATTGAATAAGATACACAAATTCATGAGAGCCTACCAAGAAATGAGTAAGGAAGTCAAGAACTAACTGTTTACCAGTAAGTTCTTGACTTCCTTACAAATACCTAACAAGTAATATATATATAAATATACATATATCTATACAGGATTAGATAATGATGGGTTGTCTATTGGCTACTGTCATTGTCATTCCTGATGAACTCAAAGGTGCAAATTGGCACATGATTACTTACTCTTTATGTGTCCCTTTAAGTTTAGTTTTTACATCATATGTAATTATTTCTAGGAATGCATCATGATTATAACAAATGGGTGTGAATATTAATGTGAATGTGCTCTGACTATATCATTTCTAGACTTTCGCTGTCTTTCAAGTGATTTTTATAAACTAGTAATGCTTTCCAGTTACAACTTAGTTTGTACTAGTTAAGTAAGTGATGCCTCTACTTTACACGAAGGGACACCAAAATAGAAACACATACATACATAATGGGGAATTAATAGTTAGTTGTAGGTTACGTGCCATCTAGCAAGTGGTTAAGAGTTCAGGCAGTATTTCAGGAATTTCACCCACGTTGGGGGACTCACAAGAAACAGAGTTGGGATATCTCATATTCTATTTTTTAATTAACTTATGATGATCTACTCTATGGTCATCCATTCACAGTAGAAGCTACTGGATTTGTTCCTTACTTTATTCTAAAGTGGTTAGGGTTCCATTCCTCTATCTAAGAAGCAGTTATTTTCATTTTATTGGTTGGAAGACATTTTTAAAGATGTTATATTGCAGCTGAAGTCCTACCAGGTTCATAGTCTACAGCAGGGTCCATGGACTCTCTAAATCCTTGTGGCATCGTCCAGCTGGGAAGCAGTTCTGGCTTGGAGGTGGAGGCCATGCTGGGTCTCATCTCACCCCGGTCATTATGCAGTAGGTTGAGCAGGGATGTGGCGTATTGCTGTCCAGTAAGACTCAACCCTTCTGGGGACAGGGAGTAAGTGATGGACGACGATCCTGGGCCCTCTCCTGCCCTGGCAGTGAACGAGTGCCATGAGCCAGGATCATCTTCTGCAGGGCTGAAGGTCAGGAGACATCCTGCTACAGGAGGGACCTGTGACTCTGAGCAAGAGTCAACAGCACTCTCCCGAGAGGGTCTGGTTTCCTCTGAAGGGGACAAAGAAAGAAGCCATGTAGTGAGGATGAATGGGACTGATTGTACATTGGTAGATCATACACTGTTGATTTTGCGAGCTTACCCAGTTTAACAGTTTTACGGATTTTCTTTGTCTTTACTGCTGGTGCCTTGGCCTTGACTTTGCTGAGAGCACGGGTGAAGTGAGCATCCACCATGCTGTTGATGTCCCCCTGGAAGTAAGTCAGGATGACACACTGAGAATGCTCCTCCACCTTCACAGCCATCGGACTGTCTGATCTGTCCTCCATGGGCCAGCTGTGACTGAAAACAGAGATGAAACAGGATCATTAGAAATGCTCAGTATAGACTACACCATCATCTTATGTAATTAAAAAACCCATTTCTCTTGGAAGCCATTGATAAGTTAGTGTCATTATCACCCTTATTATTATTACTTTTTTTTACCTTCACATTTCAGACACTTTATATATTTTGTACTGAAGTATGTACTTGTGATTAGAATGTATTTTTAGCAACCCTTTTCATTTCAACTCATTACCCTTGCATAAAACTAAACTCTTCTTTAGTGGAGTAGATTCCTGTTTATCAGAAGCAATTCAAACTTAACTTGCCCTGGATGATTCAGGTCATGGACTCCAGACATGTTTTTGAAGCTGATTATAGTTTCCCATAAAATGTACAAACATTTTACACAAACAAAAACAGTAAGAGTGTACAGTACACCTTTCATTTTGGTCAATTTCATGGCTCAGAAATAGTGTCTAGCATGAACATAATATACTCACAATGCATGAAAATCAGATGATGGTGCACAATACATTTACTCCAGCACCAAATGATCAACATCTAGAGGAATTCATTTTGTAACTTTCTAGAAGATGGGCATTGTGGTTGGATATTTAACATAATAAGAAATATACTATGTGGGTTTGCACTGCAGGATGTTTACATAAGAGGGAGAAATGCATAATAAATGTGTTCTATTTTGCGAAAAACATTATGTCGGCCACTGTAACTGAAAATGATATGGAATGAAGTGTAAATAATCAGATTACATCCATCCCATAGTGTGGATAGAAAAAAACGTACATATAACTTGATTGAACTGCTAGCCCTGTTTCTGAATAAAGAACCAAAACATTGTGTCAGTCAAATGTTAAGTAACTTGCTTCTCTTACCTGCCCTGATGAATGACCAAAGATGACGAGGGAGTGCGTCCTTGCATTGACTGCTTGATCAAAGCTGTTTGCCTAAATGAGCAGCAGCCAAAAATGTTGGAAAAAAACGTCACTTGGCTTGAGTTTTAACATCAGAGTCATCGATTAGATTTGAAGAACCGACGTCAGGTGTCCATTCTTTCTTCCTCTTCTCTATAGACAAAAGTTTCCAAAGTTACTTGATAGGGCGTGTGATGCTTCATGAATGCAGACAGCTATGAACACAATGTCATCCAGCCAGTTCCTCCAGAACCTCAATGGCACCTTATTAAAACGTTCCTCAGTCACACTGTCAAAAGTTATACAGCAGCAGATCTGAAGTGATTTGCCAGTCAGAGAGGCTAAAAATCATATTATATTTTTCAAAATTCAACATCAACATAAAGTTAAACCTCATTAACATGTTAGATAACACCAAAAAAAGACTTCTTATTCATTTTAAATAGACCTCGATATCTGAAGAACCCATGACCTTTACGGGTTCTGTGGTTGACTTGTGGTACTCCTTGTTCCCTCTGCAATACTTCAGCGTTGGACCCTATTTGTTTCAACATATCAAGCCTATTGCAAGAAATCTTGGTGTCCTGTTTGATAACAAGTTATGTTTTGAGCAACATATCACTAAGCTTGTCCAATCGTGTTTTTATCACCTCAGAAACATTGCAAAAATCTATTTTTAAATCTTGTGATTTGAATCAAGTGATGCAGAAACTGTTGTACATGCTTTTATCTCCTCACGCCTTGATTATTGTAACAGCCTGTTCACTTGTCTTAATCAAAAAACTTTGACACGACTGCAGACTGTACAAAACTCGTACGACCACATAACGCCTGTTTTAGCCTCTTTACATTGGCTCCCTGTTTGTTTTAGGATTGATTTTAAGATCTTGTTGATTACTTTTAAGGCTCTTCATGGCCTGGCTTCAGACTATATTTTAGACCTTGTAATCCCTTATGAACCTTCACGTAGTTTGAGATCTTCGGGCAAGGGTCTGTTCCTGGACTCAGGAACAGACAGGGTCCCGTGCTATCAGGGTCCCGAGGCTCTGGAACAACTTGCCCGAAGAAATTAGGTTGTCTGAGTCAGTGTCTTCATTTTACCTGAACTGGCTGTTTATTTGATTGCTTTTGTCTATTTTATTCGTCATTCACTGTAATATTTTATTTCTCTTGTTGTGAAGCACTTTGTACTTTGTTTTGATAAGTGCTCTATAAATAAAGTTTTATTATTATTATTATTATTCTATGAGTACCTCCTCTGGCTTTTATGCTTACTGTAATTTTAATAGATCACATTGTGTCAAGAGTATCTTTGGCTGACATTTCGTAAAACCTAAATAATATTTATTTTTGAAAACCAACAAAAATTAGGAAACTAAATTATAATGAGACAGTCTGTGTGGCCTTATATACATACCAAAACCTGGTAGTTGTTTGCTAATTGTGTAGATTCTATGTTAGCAAATTATAATATTGTTTCAATTGCTACACTATTTCATACAGGATATCAATAGGAGAAAAGAATCATGCCATTTGAACACACTATGTAGTACGTCAGTCCAAAAAATAGTAAATGTGCTCAAAGTCTTACTACAGTCCAGAAAAATCTGTGGTGCTGTTGATAGGTTGAAATCTTCACACACAGAGAAGTAATCTTCAGATACTCACGGGTTTAGGATCAGAGCAAACACAAGATTATATGTGGAAATATAAAATCACACAAAATGTTTCAACAAAACTTACATGAATATTTTATTATCATTGAAAGTAAGGATACCTTTAAAAAATGTCTTCAAAGGAAACATCACAAGCTGTAAAAATGTTAAGGTCTGAAGAAGAAGCAGACTAGAAATTGAGGCCGATGTATAGAAAGACGGTTTCATGTCTTATACTTTTCCCATGTACAATTTCTCATGCACTGTACTTGAAAGCAGTTCTTGGTTACAGATACTGCCCTCTCCATCACATTTTCAGTACATTTAAATGAAAAACTCTTCATTTACAACATTACATTTACTCATTACTTAACTACAAAAAGGTTTACAAATACAAAATATATTTTTTCAAAGCATCAGTCATTCAACTGTAGAGTGAAAGCAGTAACATTCTTTACTGTACTTTGCACTGACTGATTTAATTTTCTTGGCTGATTTTAATGCAAGGTGCATTATATCTCCCTGAAAATGTGTTTTATTTGATCTCTCTCTGCCCATAACAGACATGGAGCTGTTCTAGTTTCTGCTATCATTGTTTGTGATGAAACAATGGACCTTGAAAGGGAAAGCTATTCAGAATAGCACATACTGAGACCTGCTTACTCCCCCTGGTGGTGGTTTGGTGCTGATCCTGTAGAGGAGTCCGAGACCTTCCTGATGGTGGAGGTGTTGTCAGAAGCGACTGAGTCAGAGTTAACAAGATTGTTCTTTTTTTGGCGACCACCCACTGTCACGGAGCGGCTCCAGTCTGAACACAGGGGACAAGAAAGAGAAAACAGTGGATCATCCACCTTGATATACTTCCCCTCAACCATCTGGACATTACAATGCAATATGTCCTACGTCCACAAGCATTACTTTGCTTTACAATAGGTACCTGAGTAATCACTGAGTCTGAAACGTCCGCAGCACAAGTGGATTCTCCACTGTTTCCTCACATTTTCCTTCATCAAGCAGTGGAACAAAAAAACAAAGAACCCTGGGACAAAAAGAGCAGAGAGAATTGACACACTCTGTCATTCTGTCACTTACATTTTTGTAACACCACAACATGATATAGACATAGCAGTGTTTTTGGTTTTGTTTTTCTATTTCTCTTAGCGCTTAGTTTTGTAGTTAGTTTACTAGTTTCATTTTGATGTATTACTTAACTGCACTCTTAAAAGTGCCATTTTCTTCTTCTTCTCAAAAAAGAAAACCTCATGATTACATGCTTCTTTATGAGTGGATGAACCACAATGATGATGAAATCATTTTAAAATCAAGAAGTAAATATCCAAACAGTTATTTTTTTTCCTGAAATGTGAACAATTTGGAAGAAAAATGCAAATTAGCACACATGCTGGGTCTAGACATGTTGCTAAAATCACATGAACACTAACAGAATTACATTATTGAAAATGACTCGCTCTTTTGTAACTAATATCTACTTAACACCAGCTACAGCTTATATTTACCCTGCAAAGTGTTGAAGATGGAGAACAGGTACATCAGGACCACTCTGCCCGGCCCAAATGAAAAAAAGCCCATTGCCCATGTCAGGCCTAACAGGACGGTGAGACTGGCCACCGCCCTCAAGTCATGCAGAGAACTGCTGCTGTTTGCTGACGGCTTATTAGCCCTCATCTGTCTGATCTGGATCAGAACCACGATGAACACAGTGATGTTGCACAACAGGATCAGAAGAACAAATGCCACAACCGTCACGTAGAAGAAGACATCATTCTGCAGCCAGCAGCTGGAGGGAGGGACAGGGTTTGTCATCACGTAATTTACATTGGAATTATAATAAATGCCATCATTTCTTCATAGCTGAGTGTTGAATTTCTTGCCTGTGTGTTGTTGTTTTGTTCAATTTTCTCAATTTCTTCAATAAATTCATCATTTTATAAATTCTATCAGGCACCCATACTGTACGACCTAATCTCACAGTTTTTATCACACAATTTAGACATGACCAAATGAGCTCCCAAAAGAGCTCCCAAAGAGCGATGACTCGCCCTGGCTTCAACTACAGCCCAGTGCTTGTACTTACAATTGGTCAGTGGACTTAAGCAAAATTGAAGCCTCTTCAGGCACAGCGCTGCCGTAGGCATCTTTATCTATGACCAGCACCACGCTGACTATGACCAGAGGAATACCTGTGAAAACACAAAAAAATCCAAATTTATTCTGCTTACGCAGATCAGAATCAACTAAACATATTGACACACTGTGACAAAAAAGAAAACAATTACAGCTTCCCAAATATATTTCTGTTTTGAAGTTAACTTTTCAAGTTTTAAGTAAACCTAAAAAAAATTATTTTGTTTATTTTAAATAGCTAATTTCCCCATACTCCAAAAGGTCCTTGCTACAACCCCTGGATCATGTCTGACTCTGCTGTAATGCTTTATTTTATGAGTCTTTAATTTTCTAATAATCTCAATAAGTATCCTATTAAAAACTATGCAATTTAGTACTAATTATAGATAAAATAGAGACATTGTTCTATAGGTACAATTCCACTTAATGAGATTCAAATGAAATGCCATCTTAACCAGAGAGTCTTGTAGAACATGTAAAAATGTGAAATGTGTCTACAGGCAAGGATACAGTTCAACATATATGGTGAATAAAGTTTTTAATGATTAATGAGTGATGACTAAATATATGGTTCAAGGACATTCCTCTTTCCCCTATAATTAGTTCCTAACTTAAAGTTCTGTCTTACCCCATCCTACAGCACAGAACTTGAGGATGTAGCAAGGAACGTAGATGTTGAAAACCTTGACCAGCGCGAGGTACATATGCACAGCCTCTAGGCCCATCCAGGTGAAAGAAGCCAGCAGGAAGTAGTGCAGTGCTGCAGCAGTGGCAATGCACAGACCATAGTTGGAGAAAGATGAGAGCCAGGAGTCTAGTAGGAAGAGCATGCTCAACCCCAGCAAGGCAGCTGACAGGTTGATGAGTATCTTAGATGGATTGTCTTGACGCAACTTCCTAAAGTGTATGAGAGTGACAGATAAACATAGAAGATTCAGGAACAGAAAGATAAATGAAAAGCCTGAAATCTTGTTAGAGGCCTCCGGATTTCATGCTGATGTGCAAATATTCAAAATTTGATTTTCTTGGCCATAATTACCACTATGTACAGTATTTGATTGATAATTAAAAAATACTAAAATGCAATTAAAACATGTAGTAGTTTAGTGACAAAGCAATTCTTACTCAATGTCTACTTACTACTGAGTGTCATGATGATTTCTAGAGTTCAACCTTATGATAGAGTGGGTTCAACAAAAGTGAAGCATTTAACAAGGCAATGCATGTTTTGCCATTTGACTTAATGGAACCAATAAAAAAACATATTTTATTCTAAAATCTTGCCACAACACTACTTGTCACTCAACAGTCATTTTTATCTGAGTGACATCATCATTGTGGGCATGGCTGGAAGTCAAAGAACGACTGGCATGTGTTCAGGGAAAGTTGACCGGCAAATTAATTGAACGCTTAAAAACATGTGGGGTTTTAAGTAAATTTAAGTTAGCCAGCTATTACAAACATTGTATGTTAATAAAGTTATGTTGTCTCTCTGACCTGTATATATATATATATATACAGTGTATGTACTGTATAGAGGTTGGTGATGATCAGCTGATTGTAGTATAATTGATTGGAACAATTGGAATGATATTTTAAAAGACACATATGTACTTTTGTAGTTACAGTAGACATATTGAATTATCTAAAAGTGTTGATAGTTTGTCTTTGCTTTAAAATGCATTGTAGGTCAGTGTCCAACTTTTTCAGACCAGCTTTCCCACTAAACCCGAAAAAACTGAATGAGGAAAAAAGAGGGTCTTTTAAACAATAATCAGTGCTTTACATGAACATGTGAAGAAGAGTTGTACCATTTCACAAAACATAATTGGTGAGTGAGTATTTGTTATAGTAGTACCCCAGCCCATTTGTCAAAAAGTGGCCCATTTTCTGAACCCTACGTTTGAAAACTCCAGGGGCTTGAGTTCGGATTGTTTTGTCTAACTACAATTTCCAAGGTCAACAATTAACTTTCTTGCTTAAGATTAAGATTTGTTTTATTGTAAAACATACATTCATTAAAAGTGTTCTGGTCATTCCAATAACTACTTTTAATATAATATTGTCACTGTAAAATAATAACTGCTAATCTAAACAAAATATAAGGCAGTTTAAGAAGCCAGACAAGTTGTGTCATGTCATTTATAATTAAATAACACAAGCTGCTATGAAGTGGTATTGCAGCTAATGTACAATCTCCTCTTATGCAGTTTCTTCCTTCAGCCCCGTGTTGCAGCTAGAGGACCATCTTTTTAGATGGTCTTTACCAAATAAACCTGTTACATTGTGTGTCACTCCAAGTGACTCACTCAAAAGCAAGGTAGGTGAGAAGAGTGATGCCCAGAAAGATGGAAGATATACCACAACCAAGATATGAGATCACTGTCAGGATGTGACTGTCAGCTTCACTGATAGGGGCTCTGGATACATCCTTAAACACAATAAACAAACAAAACAAAATTATTTACTTATATTTAAAGCCAGTAAGTGTAGAATTTTAACATTTCCAACTTTTGCACCCCCTAGTGGTAGTATCAAAAAAGACACTATGGCAAGCAGCAGTGCAAACTGTTAAAACAAATCCATTCACAATTATAATGATGCAGTTTTATTAAAAAAAATTCACACATTGTGGCTTTAACATCAGAGTTGCATAAATATGCAAGCAGTCAGCAGCTGAACAGATTGCACACGTATGTTGGTGCTCGTGGGAGTTGTTTGTTGCCTGATTTCATTTCTAAAAAGCAGAGCATTGACTCACCAGGAGCACAGCAAAATGTGTGAGGTGATCACAGAGACAGCTGGTCCGATAAGAAGAAATACTCTGGGTTTCACAACCTCTGCTGTTCCAACCACCCTGTCCACCTGACACACACACACACACACACACACACACACACACACACACACACAACATTTGATTAAAGCTGCTTGTCAACAGACACACAGCTTCCTGCGTTTAAGGACCTTTATTGATGTCACCGGTTCCTAAAAAGTACTATGAGGCTCAATTACTGTAAATCATCCAAATCCTACTGTAAACATATACAATATAATAAATAATGACCAACTCACCATTTTTCTGAAAATCCCAAAACATGCACTGCACCTTGTCTTCTGGCTGTAAAAACAACAGGAAGTGATTATGTTTTTAGAGTCAAATACAAAACCTTCTTCTTACTGATGAACTAAAAAGCATAATTTCTCACCTGTTTGGGTGTTTGATGGCTGAGGGTCACCACCACTCGATCCTTTAGGTTGCTGACATGGCATTTGTTGATGCTGGCAGATATTATATAGGAATTCAGTGTCCAGCTGCTCTGTGTTGCATTGGTTGTTTGTGGGTCCTGTTAAAAATAAATTAACTGGCAGGATTATAAATCATAATAAGTAAGTAGATAGTAACAACGTTTAATTAAGGTCATTGATCAATAAAATATGCTACAGTTAGAGAAAGCAGATTTGTCATAAGTGCCACATTTGTTTTGTTGTTGTTTCTTAAAGAAAAGGAAATTCTGGGAAACACGCTTATTCGTTTTCTTGCCAAGAGTTAGATGACATGATTGAAACCCTTCTCCTGTCTGTTTGGTAAACAGCCGGTTAGCTTAGCTTAGCACAAAGACTGGAAACAGGAAGAAACAGCTAGACTGGCTCAGTCCAAAATAACCCTTTAAAACTTAACACTTTATATATATATATTAACACCCAAGTGTAAAAACAACAATTCTCCACTGGTTGCCTGGCAACGTCAAGGTGCTGACAAGACTCCAGGAAGTCACTGCGCCCAGCCAAGAAATAGTCCAGTACATAACCCCCCGTGAAACCACAATTTGTCGTTTTTACTGTTTTTGTACAGATTAAACAAACCAGATATAACGTGTTAAATAGTGCCATTGGTTTTTGTTACCATTAGACTGAGCCAAGTTAGCTCTAGCCCCGTGTTTCCAGTCTTAATGCTAAGCTAAGCTAACCATCTCCTGGCTGCAGCTTCATATTTATCGTACAGATACGAGAGTGGTGTTGATCTTCTCATTTGACTCTCTGCAAGAAAGAGGCTATTCCTTTAAAATGTCACAACTGTAAGCATTATGCGGTCTGCATAACATATTGTATTTTCTTCAGCCTATCTGAAAATAAAAACAATAAAAACAAAAAAGGAAAAGAACAAGATGACAAATAGTAACAAGAGAAGATTTAAATGAAAGTACCTGAAAAAGGTCATGTGTTCCATAGAAATGAAACTGGATACGGGTTTTATTTCTTTCTCCAGGAGGGAAAAAGTTGTGAAGTGCAGAGGGCAAAGATATAGTTGCATCTGTGTCAGGGAATGATTCACTCACAAAGCTCTGGTTGAGAAAAATCTGAGAAAAAAAGTAACAATAACACTGAATCACAGTGCTACAAGGTACTTTGAAACTGTCACAATGTCCACCTCTCTGTCCCTTTCTTCAGGCACATCTCCACTTTCCCAGGCCCCTTCAGCACTATTCTTTACCTGTCCACCAGATGCCCTCAGACTTTTTCCCCTGTCATTCCAGATCCTGCCGCTCCCATCTCACCACCTGCACCTCATTCCCTCATCAGCCACTCTACATATTTCGTCCTAGTTGCTATGTTGCTGTCTTGCCTTGTGATTTTGTTATCAAGCTTCTGTCACCTGAACCTTTCTACCTGCCTGCCTGTTACCTGTCTGTTACCTGTCTACCTGTCTGCCTGCCTGCCTGCCTGCCCTGCCTGCCTGCTACCTGTACCTGCGTGTAAGCTATTTTCATCAATAAATCCCTGAAGTCATCCTCCTGCCTGCTTCGTCCACATTGGGATCCAATCCTGCATTTCCTGTGCCTTGATAGAAACCAACTCCATGGATCATGAAGTATTTCTCATCACCTGTCAATCTAAAAACAGTGTTTCAGGCTACCAGTTCTTGCCATTTGCTTTCTCGTTAAAGCTTAATGTGCCATGACTGCTTGAGGTCACGATGTCTGTTTATTAACACTGTTTCCTGCATTTCCTGGTCACTCAAGGACATTAATGCAAAAGAAATTGTCCTTAAGTAGTCAGATGGAACCAGTTTTGGAGTTGAGGAAAAAGACTGAAATAGGGCATTTCTTTTGCTTGTGGATATCTCACTCTTGCAGTTCACAAAAACTGCTCCTAAGTCAACTTTGCTGCCCGACTGCCCCCTTTATTTCATATTATAGCATTTATAACCTTTGGGTTGAGGATTGAAGAAATGGAGGTCACACTAAAGGTGAGGCCCTGGAATTCATCTGGATCTACGTTGATCATGGACAGGGCCAGTGAGGGTGCTGTTAGACTGACAGACTCATCTTGGAAGTCCATATTGTTCCCCATTCTATCTGTCAGATTAAGGATACTTTTTCCAAAGAAAAAAGACAGATTAACAAGAAAATGAGATTAGAAAAGAGAGGATTTAGAAGGAATATACATTTCTGTGTTAAAGTTATGTTCATATTTACTGAGATTAACCAGACACCCACTTCCCTCTCCACTTACATGTTAGCCACTGGAGTGATGTCAGTTTTGGAAAGCAGGATATCTGCAATAATACTGACAATGTCGGCACCAACAGCAGGTTTGAGGACGCTGATATCAACCACTTCACTGAGCTTCTCCACCACTGTATCCAGCTCGGAGGAAGAGAGCTCTGCACTGTTACCTAACTGAACATCTACAAGGTCCTGAATCATGTCCACAACCTCAGCTGCGTTACCTAGAAATCAATAATGTCATCAGTGCTTTTTGTTGTGTTTTGCCACATATTTGTGTAGTGGTTTTATTTGGATGGAAGGATAAAGAATAAACAAAGGAAAGTTTTATTTCAAGAGATTTGGTAATAGCTTTTTCTGAATTTGCAATTTTTCCTTTTTAAAAAAAAAAAAAAAAAAATGATATAAGCAATGGAAATTAGCCAGTCTGTGTGTGTGACTGATCCTCTTACCAGTAGTGACAGTGATATTGTCAAGGTCTGATATGGTCACAAGCGGGGTGCAATTTGTCATATCAGGATCAGACCAGCTGGTTGTGTCAGTTTCAATCTCTAACTTACTAAAGGAAAAAACAGAAATAACAGAGGCAGAAGACAATAAATATTCTTTCTGGTCTGTTTCTGATCGGTTGGGTTCTAATTAAACTTGATTAAAATACATTGTATCTCTAGCTTGGTCCTCAGCTAATATAGTCATTGTCAATTTCATACAAAGGGTAATAAAAAAATAAAAAACACCTGTCCACTGCAGATGATTGTTTTTTTAGTTATAATAAGCATCAATGCAGTGTTTCATTAAGAGACCATAAAACTGATTACCCATATTACTCATTCATTGTCCCTTGAGTGATATTTGTATCAAATTTGGCAGAGATGACATAAGGAAGATTGAAGCCCTTCATTGCACTAATAATTCACTTATAGGAAATTGATTTTTGCCTGAGCTGCAGGCTGGCAGGGATCCATCAGCATTACATGTGTGTGGTCAGAGGTTGTGGGTAGAGTGGGAGGATTGTTGGGAACAGAACATTGTAATTTTCTTGTCTTGCTGAGCTGTCTCTATGGAAACAGGATTTAAAGATAAACAGCAAATGTATCAGTATATAGAGCAATTTACAAAAAAATCCCCACTTTCTCCTCATATTTTTTCCACCAAGATGAATGTTGGCTCAGATGACTCAGGCTGGTGTGAATAAACCCCAGAATGTCATTATAATTTGTCTCAATTGTAAACCAATTATTTTTACATTTTATTATTGTATGAAAGACTCTTTGTAATATCAGTCAGTCAATTAAACATCAAATCATTCAAGTGTTTTTACTGATTATTTGCATGTGTTTATGTCATAATATTGCAATCTGACAATTCAATCATCATTGTCTCCGGTCAAATATGAATCCACTGGGTAAATGGAAGTTAATGTCTTACCAAAGCCTGTAGGCTCTCTCTGAGTTTGGCTTTTTGCATCCCATGTCTTGGTTGACTTGTGGAAATGCTTCAGGCCAAATATATTGTCCATAGATTGTCGAAGTAGTTTCTTCTAAACAGTTTTCTGGCACTGAAAAAGAATATATACATGTTGCCAAGTTTTATTCCATAAATGAACACATCTTTCTCTTTTTATTTGTGTCAGGAAATCCAGCTTACCAATGTGCTTGATTGCCACATCCACTGTTTGAATAATAATGGAGTCATTTTCATATATTGATGTCAAAGCAGCATTAATAAATGTTTCAATTTCTGCCACACTGTTCATGTTATATTCCTGAACATGGAAGGTACAGTAATATCTGCTGATGAAACACAAAATTAGTGGTATCAGCAAAAACAGGCAGTACAGGTAGCTTTCAGCATCATTATGTGCTTTTTTTTAGTCACCTACTGTTTTTGTTGGCCATGGAAAATCTGAAAGAAAGGAAACCAGAGAGATGTTGCATTGTAAATATCAATTGTTGTGGGGGTGTGAGATATTATACCTAGGATTAAACTTCAATTACCCCAAACTGTAAAATGAATGACAATAACAAAAGTTTTATTTGTCTTCTCTTTTTATCTAACTTGTCTTGTTATTAAAATGAAGTGCATACTCACCATCTGTCCATTGAACGGTTCCATATTCCTATGAAACATTATAGATGAATAATAAGTCAACCAGAGCTTTCATAAGCAATATTAAAAATAAGATGCTAGTTATGCAACAATAAATGGATTGAATGCCCACCTGCCAACATTCTCCTTTATGATGAGATTCAGTACAACCATGGTGTCATTCACCTCCAGCTGTTCCTTCACCTTTTGCCCGAAGAGAATAACTCAGTGTACACATATTTCTGGGAAAGACAGCTTTCAAGTGCAGTTGTGAGTCTCTTACCCATTTCTCAATAATACCCTTTGGTTTTGTAGGGCTGCCAGTCATACTCAAAGTCATATTAACTCTGAAAAATGTATCTGGTCCAAATGCTGGAATGAAAAGACAGATAACACAGCAGTGCATCTTTACATTTGTGTTTTTCAGTATTCTGACCGTTCAAAGAAAAATTCTGAATCAAATTCAGAATTGTTTTGTGTGTACATTACCAGCACTTTTAATATCTTCAGTTGTCTTATTGAGGTTTTATTGTGTATTGTTAATGTTTTTATGCTCCAGTGCTGCCTTCCAGCAAAAATATTTTCTCTTGTAGGACAATAAAGATCTAAACTGGTATGAAGAAGAAACAATAATGAAGAAGATGGGCAAACACAATGATTCATCTGAGTTGTTTAGTGAACTGACCGGCAGTCTCGTTGAGATCTAAAGGCTCTCCTGTCGTTGACATGTTAGCAGGTTGAGCTGGCAGACTTTGAGTTGGACCTGTTTCTGTGAATTAAATGACAGCACAAACAGATTGTCTTGCTGACTTCGCTCTACCTGATTAAAAAAATCATTATAGAGTAACCAGTTTGTCAAAGGCTTCATGAATCCATATTGCTGCCAAACACCAGATCTACTCATGGACATTGTTTTATTCTTTCTTGCATGCTCACCTGATGTAGTTTCACCAGTGCTGACAGTTGGTGGTGGTTCTGTCACTGCAGGGAATAACTCTAAAGAAGCAAAATAAATCATCAAAAGCCTAAAGAAGGAACATTCCAAAAAAAGAACATTTATAAAAAAATAGCAAGATGTCTGACGGAAATCAAAGTATGAAAATGTAAATTTTCTTATAATGAATAGTCACATATTTCTAGTCATCTATTGGGTATTTTTAGAAACAGTGTGCTCTCTGGATCTAATACATTTCTGCAAGTGTGCAATATCTTTTTTCTTCCTGTTTTCTTTAGTGTATCCATGCAGCATCCTTTTAAGCCACAATGAATGCAGTGGAAGTGCATGGTAAACTGAATCACTTTAATGGATTTGTTAATGTTCATGCCTCAAGTAAACATTTCCAGTTAAACCCAGAGTCTGCTTTGTGTCTATAAAATACAAGAACTACACAAATATTATACAATGATGTATGTAAATACACAGGTCAATGCCATGTGACACGAATATATATCCTTTTTAAAGACAATAATTATGGTCATAAAATCTATGTTTGGTTAATCTTTGACTGATTCAGGTATCCACTAAAACACAACAGTGAGTGCATTTTGCATGTGAGAGGACAGAAGTGTACTGTTTAGACTATACATACCCACAGGTAGTATGCTGATGCTATTAGCTGTCAGGTTGAGGTTGTCGTGAGAGAAGGTAAAATTCAGCAACCATGCAATGTTTGCCTGAACCACTTCTACATTAGCAGCAGGATTCACCTCCACATAGACTTCACAGCTGAAACTTCAGATTAATCACAATGACATGGGTTAAATATACATGTGAACTGCATTTTACCAAGGTTTGGAGAATATCTGGCTTGTCCCATGCATCTTGTGCCATGCATCCCTCATTTATACTGTAGTAATTATGATCTTTTCAAGTCATAAAGTTTTTTGTAGGTCTTGAATTCATCTTACCACTTCTCACCGGTGGAGTTTGATAATGCTCTTGACCCCTGAAAACACAGAATTTGTTCATATCTTTATTAAAAGGTTGTATGATTTTACTTACTTACAACTAATTGTTCTTAATATAATACAGCCACCTTGCCTCTTAACTGACCTCAATGCTCACATATGTCACTCATTTCCTCGGAAAATAATTGTCTCAATCTAAAAAAACCCTGTTCTCTAATCAGCTGATCTTTGAGGATATTGCTGCCTCTTTCCATGGAAAATCAAACTGATGACTAATAGTGGTGTACCTGAGGTTGTGTCACCTGTAGAGCGGCAGGATTATTAACCACGTGGCAGGTATGGCTGTATGGGAACACAGATAACAGAAATTACAGTCAGGAATGTTGTCCAGGATTGCTACCATGATCACAGTATACATTTAGACTTCTAATGCACCAATCACCTCTGTCGTTCACTGCCAATAATAGACACACACACACACACACACACACACACACACACACACACACACACACACACACACAGCTTGATGAGAAGCTGAAAGTGGTGGAAAGTAACTAAGTACATTTACTCAGGTACTGTACTTGATTACTAATTTGAGCTACTTGTACTATACTTGAATATTTCCATTTACTCCACAACAATTCAATTCAAGTAAATATTGTGCTTTTTACTCCACTACATTTATTTAACAGCTTTGGTTACTAATTAGTTTACAGATTAATTATTTTACATACAAAAAATATGATAATTTTATACAATATAATTCACTGTTATAGTATAATAATAATTCAATAATAAAATATAATATAGTATACTCACATGGGCCATCTTTTTCGATGAGCACTTTCACTTTAGATACTTACTACTGTTTTGCCAATAATACTTATGTACTTTTATTAGTACTTTCACTTACTGAGTACTTTTATATTTCTGAAGCAGACTTTTAATGAAGTATTTTTATATTGCAGTATTGCTACTTTTACTTAAGTAAAGGATCTGAATACTTCCTCCACCCCTGCCAGTTGAGAGGAGTGTTTTGCTAACAAACGTTACCTTGGGGATGACACAATGATGTCATGGACAGATATGTTGCGGGGGAAAATGCTCTCCAACTGATAAGAGATGACAACAAAGATAAACAAAGGTTATTTTGAGAAGGCAAATCTTTGGTTGCCAAATTCCATTGACATGTTCATAGATTCTTCATACCCAGTTTCTTGTGACTTCCTCCAGTGACACTGAACAATTTCCAAGCTTCGTAGAGTGAACTATGAATGTCCACATTTTGATTTTGTAGAGTGACCATGCTACACAAATAAACAAAGAAAATTACTGCTTTAAAATATATTTCCAAAGGGAAATGTTAGACCTATCAACAGGTTTATGAACCAGTTACTGCTGAACACAGGAATGTATGGCTTACCTTTTCTTTGAACTTATTCTATTGTTACTGAACAGCAAAGTGTATTATCTGCTCACTCATTCAACTCTCACCCACAGTAGATTGCCTTCTTATGTGAAAAGGTGAGGAAGCCTTGAGAGTAATTTGTTTTTTGAAATCTTAACAGCTCAAACTGAACGACCATGAAAGGCAATAGAAAAAGACCATAATGTATTTACCACAATGTAGGTTGTTGTCAGACTCAGGAGGGCACTTGTAGTTCCACTGCCGCAGGTCCCAGCTCACCACATCTCCATCTGCACAGCTCTGCCCCCTCAGCTCCTCAGCGCTCCATTCTCTGGCCCATATCCTGAACAGACCAATCTCACCAAGCAGATTGTTTCCACTCTCTGGCTGGACTTCACCATTTGGGTCTATAAAATGAGACACCCCCAGAGTGAGAGTGCCATTTTGGGCCAGTTGCTGGGGTTGGAGGGGATTCATTGAGGGCTCATGCTGACTGGTTCCATTAATGTAGACCCGCAGCATCCTAGCTCGGCCAGACCAGGTGAGGCAGATAGAGTGCCATTCATGCAATTTCAGTTCCCTTTCCAAGTGCCATTCTTCTCCAAACAGCCATACTGCCAGCTGTGAACCTGTGCCCCGAAGTCCCAGCTCTATGTGTCTTCCCGCTGGTGCTTTGTAGACAAAAGCTGTCCATTCTGTTCCAACAGTGAGGCGTAAAAGCATGCATACACTCAGCTCATCAAGGGCTGGTACCACAACATCTGGTTGTAGCTGCCACAGACACGGACGACCAATGAACTTTAGCTTTTTACCCCACATGCTGGTACTGGCTGAGGCAGCTAAAACAACACATAGGTAGACACAGGTGGATAAAGATTTGAACTACAGATTATTAACCATAAAGATGTTGAAAGTGGTATGTACAGAATGCCATCAAAACTATCAATTATTCTCAGTTTCTTTCACATCAGTTCAGATCTCAATTGCGTCACAAGAGGAAATAAAATACATGAACACAATAAAAAGACAATAACACAATAAAAGACATTATGTTTTTTTGTATTTAGCCACAGATTTTACTCTATGTTATATTTTGTACAAGTACTTTAAATTCATCTAATTAGTCTGAAATCTTACTTGAACCCAGAAGACACACTGACAGCTGTATACACAGACAGATGGTTAGAGAAGACAGGCTTCTGACGGACTTCATGACAGCAAACAAAGGGCTTTCGATGGCAGTCAAGTGGTCATCTGCTGAAAGGTGACAATAAGATAAACATTTTTTTATTTGCATTCACCTTGAAGAAAGAACACAATAATTAACTCATGTTTATTTGGCTAAAAATATAGCTGAGACTTACCATGGTCAGCTCCTCGAAATGTTCAAATCTGAAGTTTAAGCTATTTTGTGAAATTAAGCAATCAATATCAGTACATGCGAAGCTGGCTGAACCATGAGTCTGCTGGTGAGTGTCACTTTATTTCTCTACAAGAAGACCTCCACACCCTCTCCCTTTAGTTCCCCTGAGTTACTCATTAATCACTGGCAATAAACATAACTAACAAGCACGATAACATTAAAACCACGACTTCATTAAACCTTCACAAATGTGAACCTCAAAATTCTCCCATTAACACTTTTAAGTCCTCTGTGTTCAGTATGAATGCACCTGGTTTTAGTGTTAAAGTTCCAGTGGCTCAGTGAGAGTTTTAATGGTAATGATTATCTTAACAAGGCTTAAAGTTTAAGTAAAGTCTGCAGGTTGTGAGAAATACTTCACCCACACCCACAGATGTACCACTACTGTTACATTATCAAAATAGCTTGTCTCAGTACACAACAAGCTTTATATTTAGGGTTGTTAGGCTTCCTTTTTTAAATTCCTCCTGCAGTGGGATGGATGCTTGTGAAAACTGTCACATTATTTTAATTGACATTAATGGTCATGGTAGCTAAAAGCAGAAGATGGCATGATTTGGCAAATAAACATAAAACATCATTTGCATCAGTTGACATCACAAAAATCTTTTTAGGTTCATGGCTATGACTGACGAAACGTGACTTGACTGTGTATGTGTGTGTGTTCTATATGTCAGGTTGCCGTTGTTGTAAATTTTATGCAAACAGTCAAAGTAATATTCTTGTACTACTCAAACAAATCTAATTGGCTTTTCTGTGTGACATATGATGGCCATGTCTGTCTCGTTCTTAGCTGTACAGACCTGAAAGTAAGGCAAGCCCATAGCTTCCTTTAAGCCTAAATAATTTAAACAACCACAGTACAGTATGTCAATAACGCCTCCTTTTTCATATCCATAATACTGTCAGGTTGGTGAAATGTTGTTTTTTGTCTGTGTTATGGCTCCATACTACCACAAAGTGGTCAAACAGTATATCACAACTGTATGTTTTTGTCTAACTCAGTTTGGGAACCCTTTAATGATTCACAACACGGGTGTCACCCTCAGCATGCCCCTTGTCAGTGGAGTCAGTACCTAAGAGAACAAAACAATAATGATTGAAGTATTAAAGCTGTTATTCCAGCCTACAAACACACTCACACACACAAAGTCTCTTTGTTGGAAACATGCTCCTTAACAAGGGTCTCATTCATGCATTTTAAATCCCTTCCCTCTCCCTCTGCTCCCTGTCTGAGAAGCCAGAGCCAAAACAAACGGGTTCCCCAGAGGGAATGTGAGAAGACCAGGTGTCACGTGAGGTGCCCAGGTGGGGGAGACCTGAAAGTATGGTATTCCTTGGCCCACTGGTTGATAGTCTGGTTGTGAACCTCTCCTGCGTCACAAGTGATGTAGAATGAGGGGGATTCCTAAAGATCATTCCCACCACCTTACCGCTGATGAATGAGGAGCAGCTTGTAGGGAGACAAACCACACTGGCTCCGATGGTAGCTGCAAATTAAAGATTAGTCTATGAGAGATACACTCTTTATTGAATAATATGGATCATTAGAAACTTACTAAGTAAGTTTTTATTGTTTTTCTCTGCTTTTCTCTGCGTTTTTGGTATCGGCTGTCTTTATATGTCATTTTCCTTATGTGAGTAAAATTTGACAAAGGAAGTGTTATCAAATTTTTAAATTGGGAACTTTTTTAGGGTTGCAGATTAAGTGTTGCTCTGATCCTTAGAGAAGAGCCATGGACACTTTGCCAATGGAGGCTTGTCTCTATGCTGCTCTGCTCATGGTAGGTCTGACCTTTAAGCAGTTTCCTTTTACAGATTTCTCTTTCACTTTGACTGTTTCATCCTGTATTATTGGAAAGTAACTAAGAACATTTTCTCAGACAAGTACAATATTGAGGTACTTGTACTTTACTTGTATGATGATGGTGTTTGTATATATATATATATATATATATATGAATATATTTTCTGTACTTTCACTTTGAAAGTAAATACAGTAATATTTCTGTACTTTTACTTAAGTAAGTAGTAGTATTTTATAATGTGGTATTAATACTTATACTTTAGTAAAGGCTCTGCATATTTCTTCCACCACTGATTATTTTAAATGTGTATTTCCTCAGGTGTGGTGTGTGCTGGTGCAATCCGAGCCCAGCTGTGATCAGACAGAGTTCTTACACCCTAATGGCACTTGTGTTGCATGCTCTGTATGTGGGCCAGGAGAAGAGCTCTCCGAGGTAACACACATGACACATTACAGTGGCAGCACCATTTTTTCCTCTTTAAATTTCTTTCTTTTACCAGTCTTGATACTTGGCTCCAAGTCTATATTGTTCACAATTCTCAGGACTGTGGTTTTGGAGATGGTGGTGAAGGTGTCTGTATTCTGTGTGAAGAAGGAAAGTTCAGTGCATATACAAGTGTAGCTCCCTGCATACGATGCACCCAGTGCAAGCTGTTGAACCGTCTGGAGAAGATAGCGTGCTCACCCATCAGTGATGCCCAGTGTGGCCAATGCCTTCCAGGGTGAGTTACACCTACAGTGCCAGCCTAATCACCTGATAAGTGCTAGCATTTCTTTTTGTGTTATGTTTATAAATGTGGTTGTGTGTACAGGTATTATGAACTCAGAAGCATGACTGGGGAAGTGGAGTTGCCCTGTGTGCCTTGTTACAATCATGACACAGTCCATAAAGAGTGTTTGCTTTTGACAGCTCAAGGCTCTAAAAGAGGTAAGATCCAGAGATAAACCATAGATTGAACAATGTTAATAAGCTTGCATAAATAGTTTTATTGACTGGTGATTTTCCAGAGATGTCAAGGAAAAGTTATAACTCTTGTTCTCTGACAGAGAGTGCGGTCACTGTGTCCAGGGGAAATATAAAAGAACCCAAAGAGAAGAGTGAGTAGCCCTGTGGATTTTCATGTACAATTTTTTCATTTCAACCCTTGTATTCATTTTGACTTGGCTGCCTTTCTGTTTAATCGAGGAGTAAAAGAAGAAACATTTTCATTGTTCCTGATTGGTTCAGCAACAGCTTCCTCGATTTTCCTCATTGCTCTGCTGCTTTGGGCTTTCCTTCTGACTGCTAAGAGATTCAGTGAGTTAGACGCATAATGTTTGACATTTCTGCTTTCTCTCCCCATCTGTCTTTTGTTGGCTTGACTAAATTTGGATCATATACTTGTTGCAATGTTCAGAGCAGGTTCCTGGGTACTGTCCTGGGCCTGAAAGACTGTTGTGTTCAGCAAACCTTCAGTACACACCTTTGTCCAACCCAACAGAGAGCGCAGCCAACCAATCAGAGGTCCCTTCACAGACACTTGTTTCAGCTCAAGATCCCCTAAGGTGCTTTGCAAATACGACATACTGCTTGATTACTCATTCAATTTACCTCAATCAGTCCCTATGAAATTATTTACATTAATTTCTTCTCTACCCAGAGGCCTAAACTCACTGAGCCATGAGAATGAGGTGCCTACTTCTATTGTGATTAATGTCACCACCAACATTAAGCCCTCCAGTCAGAAAGAGGAGAACATCACACAGGAGGAACAGCAAAGCAGCTGTGATTCCATGGATGAGGTAAAGTGGTTTAATGTGTTGTGAGTCTTGGAAGCTTGATAGTGTTAAGGTCAGCGAAAGATGTACATGCTCCTTTCAATGTAAATGTCCTCTAAATAAAATATACTGTTATTGATAAAAACTCACTGCTAGTGAA
The DNA here is from genome assembly GCF_020085105.1 of Siniperca chuatsi. Taxonomy (NCBI): domain Eukaryota; kingdom Metazoa; phylum Chordata; class Actinopteri; order Centrarchiformes; family Sinipercidae; genus Siniperca; species Siniperca chuatsi. The sequence goes on along the minus strand of NC_058049.1, from coordinate 12,051,397 downwards.
TTTTAGTTTGACAGTTTATTCACGGTTACTATACTGTGATTCTAATAATACTATTGGTTTCAGTTCATGTGGTTTGTCAGCATGCAAACCCAACAAGAACTGAGCTCACACAAATCACACACACACAAAAAAATTAAATTAAATAAAAATCCCAATTACCCATTGTGGTATCTAACCATGTTTTGGTTTTATTTGTTGAGGTTTTGAGATTTTCACCATTGAGACTTCTACCATCACCCCAGTACGAGTGGGATGAATGGAATTTAATTTGTGGTGAACAAAGCATGGAAATATGTAATAATAGCAATGTTCCTTCCTAGAAGCAATGTCTCAGATAATCCACAAACCTCACTGTCAATAGTTTTCATGAAGGCCATTTCCTCTGTTAAAAAAATTGTTCCAATTAGTTAAATAATGAAACTATCTTCATGCTAAAACTGAACTTCAGTGTTACATTATGTATGTAGGCCAGGGATCCTGAACATCTAAGCTCACAGTTCTGTAAGGGTGTTGCTATATACTCAAGATTAAGACATGCACATGTAAATCAAAGATGATATAATTTGAGCTGGAACTAAGAAATGGTTAAGATAAAGTTATGGCCAATATGAGACTTTGAGAGGCAGTTGTTACTTGGCAATGCCTTGCATCATTACTATCACTCCACATTTCTACCTTTAAACTGCATAAAACCATTAGGGCTGCAACTGTCAGTTCATCTCTTGATTGTTTATTATATTATTTTAAGGTTAACTGATTCATCTCTAAATCAAAAAAGAAAATGTCAGAAATAATAACAAATGCCCATTACAAGTTGAGTGCCCACAATTAAGTCTCACAGTAAATTTGCTGACAAAACCCAAACTACACAATTTATAATGATATGAAACAGAGAAATGCAAGCATATCTTCACATTTCAAAAACTGTATTTTATTTGATAAACAATATGAGATCAATTTCCATACTAATATCCCTTAATGATCCATGTATTTTGCTCCGGTATGAATGATATGAGAATTGGAGGTGCTTCTTACTATTTTTACCATGTCCTATTTTCTATGTCAATATCAGATGGAGCAAAAATTGCAGAGAATATGGGAGGTGGCTCAGGGTATGTATGTTCTCCTCCAGCCATGGCACCTGTGAAAAACATACTCATGAGATTATAATGTAAAGCAGTCCCTCATTTCAATGATAAGGTCCCATAGTTAATGTTTAGCCCAGGGGCCTCTTGCAGGTTAATCCTTCCATGGATGAGTTCAGCTGTTGGCACTCATTTCTATAATTCATGTTGGTGATTGTACTTTTACTGTTCTGAATCTGTCCAGATCAGAGTATTGAGATGCTCGATTATGACTCAGTCCAGGACTTGTCCCTGCTGCTTGATTCTGCTGACAAAAGGAATATTTTGAGGAGACTGGGGCGGTCTTTGGGTGTCCCACCTCAGGTCATCACTCATCTTCAAGGCTTCCAGGACCTCTTTCAGTACCTGCGCACCTCCACCTACACACTGCTGCCCCAAATGGCCCAGGCTGCTGCGCTCTTGCCTAATCCTGAAGTTGTTGCTAGGATACACAGAGCTGTGGTGAACAAGTGACCACTTAGACCCAAGGCATGTGTTACCATGACTCCAACTGTTATACAGTATTTCTGACCCACTTTGCATGATGACACTGTTACCAGATGGATCACCCACTACTTATTGTTGGGACACAAAGACATTCTTCTCACTGAAATGAATTGATTTTGAGCAAACGAAAGTAATACCTGATACTCAAGAACTGACTTTTTTCACCTATTCGCCCATTGTTGTACTTTATTTGTATGAAAATTTGCCTTATCAAGTTCCATCTGAATAAATTCCTCTTTATAATAGATGTCACATAATTGATTAAGTTGAATAGTGTGAAGATGTCATTATTTGTGCTCTGAGTGTTAAATAACACAATATCCAGGCCATTGCAACTGAACCCTACATGCTGTGTTACTTCCTGTTTACCATGTATAATAGATGAGAGGCCCTGGGGCTAAAGCATGTGAGACAGACCAGGACAGAAGATGCAGTGTTCATGGCAAGAGAAGGAACATAGAGCCCTGAGAAAATGTGTTATTCTCTCATTGGGAGACGTTTGCCTACTGACCATTTTCCTCAATCTCTAGCTCTGCAGATTCTTCAGCACATTTAATCTGGTAAGGTTTCATTTTTTCACTATTAACAATCACTATTTTTAAATGCCATCTCAAAAGCAAACAATGAACAAATTTTAATTAAAGTTCACTGTCTTCCTATCTTCCTTCTACTCTGAAAACTCTCTGAATCTCAGAAGCCAAATGAAAAATATTTGATGTAATAAAAATACTATATTTGTTCATTTATTTCACTAAAGTACCATGCCTGTTTTATTAATTGGCTCTGAAACTTAATTGTTGGTGTTGTCAGTTATCTCTTGTGGATTAACTTTCAATTTATTAGCATACAACAACTGCCACTTAAACGCTAGGGGGGGCTCTTGGATGCCATAGCAAATAGTCTAGTATTTTTTTTTTTTCACCCCCTTAGATCGTCTATTTAAAGGTTGAAATACTACTAGTCACATATTATGGCACACCTTGCAGTTGCACAACGTTTCGTTTATGATTAAAATCCTCACGCAAAGAGAAAGAATCTGCAAAATGCTGCAGCCTCTCCTATGCAAAGCAACTTTCTTGGAAGTGGAAGAGTTTACATGTCAAACGCCATGTTTGAAGTTTTTACTGTAATCACTTGCGCTCATAAAAACTGTTTGCAGTGTTGCATTTGTTCTCCACATACTAAAAATGTTGATTTCAAATCGTTCTTCTGCTGACCTAACTTCAAATTGATCTAACATTAAAATACTGTTTATCCTGTGTTTAAACAGAATGGAGTTGCTTTCGAAAATGATTTGAAGCTTGTAAGGTACGATAACTTCAGCTGACCATTGTGTTTAAATTGTATGGAATTGCTTTCGAAAATGATTTGAAGCTTTTAATGTACGATAACTGCAATTGACCATGTCTCAAAACTTTCAATTCACACAGCAGCACTTTGAATGCTTTGTTCATCCGCGCTTTGCGACGCTGTTGTTTATTTCCGGAAACGGGTCAGAGTGAGGCCTCTTTAATTCTCACCCTCTCTTTGATGTCCACGTCCCCGTGGTGTCCGAGTCCTACCGGCTGAGATGTGTTACGCGCCGCTGCTTTAGAAAAAACAGAGAAGGAAAACTTCATAGAAATGGCGGAGGGTACTACGACTCTCAAAGGCTTGCGAGCCCAAATGGGTAAGTAATATCTTGGCAGTCGTGGTTATTTTTTGACCCAGTTGTGTCTTACAATGTAGTAGTCACTTTGTAATGTTTGCTGGCAGCTGCCGCCTCTAATCGGGTCATTTGAACGTGTTCAAACGCGGCCAGCTTTTCTGGCTAGTAACGTTAGCTCCCTGTCCGGTTATCTGCTGACAATGGATGCGAAAAATCAGCAACTTCTTCCCGCATTAAATGTTATAATTTTGATTGATTTTACTCATCCATATTGAAACATTTCGGGAAAAGCCAAAGGAGCTGGTTTAACTTACCGAAAGAAAAGTAACTGTTACTTGTAGTTAACGTTAGCTAAAGTTGTAACGTTATATTTTGTAGCCTGAGAACCGGTTGACATATCACGACTGTACTTGTCTGGCGCCTAGCACACCTAGCTTTGCTTTACCGCATTTTAATCACGTTGTCTAACAAGGTGCTGTTGTGTGACTATATTAGACTAGATAGATAAACTCTAAATGCTAGGTAAACAAAGCTAACTAACTGCTTTGTAACTGACATTCGCCTGTAGCTTAGATAACGTTGCTCATCACTTGGGGATTATTGTCAAAAGTGATCATTTGCTATCCGTATCAGGAAGAGTTCAGGAAGCGTATTGCTGTTCTGTTCATGCCTTTTGTATTAAGGTTGACAGCGATTTGAGTTGATTCCTACAGTCGAAACCAACAGACAACTTGTTTTTTACTAGCCACATATCAGCCGGTTCACAGTACATCAGCAGTTTTGTAGCTTCCTGCTCAAAACTCCTCGTATCTTATACAAAGTGTTCTTTTCTCTCCCACATTCATTGGTCGACAGTTATGCTTATTTGTTGACATATGGCATAACCCCCCTCCACTCGCCAGGGAGGATAACTACAACAATGTCTGACCTGAATTTGAGATAAAGCTGGAGTGTCAGACACTGTCAGCTCTGAGCTGTAAAAAACAAAAAAAAAAGCTGCGTGGTTGCTTTTCTTGAAATGTCTTGATGAAGTGAAAGAAGAGTTTTGGTTGGACCAGCCCCATGTCACAAACAGTTCTGTTAATCAAAAGGCTCATTGCATTTTTGTAAATAGTACTATGTAGACCAACTGCGGCAGCAAAGTCTCTATCAATGCTTCTCATCCATGCCTCAGCTGGCCCCTACCAGACTTGGACATGGATGTTTACTGTGTCTGCATCTGTGGGCATGAATGCACAGTTTGTTATGACTTGAGCTGTAGTTGGGCTGACAGTTTCTTTTAGTGTTTTAGGGTAAGAGGGAGTTTTCTGCATACCCAGTGTGGGTGTATGCATGTTTTACTCCTGGCAACAACTGTACTGATCTCCTTCCTGTTTCCCTTAACTTTTCCATTCAGTATTTTCAATCTGGAATTTACATCCACCCAATTCTGTGGCTTTATGAAAATATCCACAAAGTTTAGAGCGATGTGAAATGTTGGAAACCTGGCTTTGTGAGGAATAAAAGGATGTCATTTTGCTCAGCCTTCACTCAGAGCAGAAGAAACAAAATCATTTCAGGAATCTAGCTCATGTACATGGTCATTTCCACAAGAATGTGAGCAAGGAGAAAATGTACCCTGCCATTATACAGGGAGATCACACTAGTGCAAGTCACACTGCGAGGTTATCCTGATCCTGGCTCAGCAATTGTTGCTGCAGAATTAAAAGCATGAGAAATATTTCTTAACTGGTTGGATTTAACCAGAGGAGGAAATGGACCAGCCTCAATTTCAGCGTGTAGTTTCTGGGATTTGTCCACTTAGCTTTGCTCTTCTAGCACAAATGCCCCATCCCTGTTTTATTTTAACCTTTTTTAAAGTAGCTGATAGGATGTATTACAGTAGAATTGTGTGCACACACATACACAACATAGCAAAACATGTTCATTTGTATAAGCTATAACTAAGGTCAGGCTATCATTAGAATAGTTTTGTTCATAAGGCATCAGTTGGCATATTTATATATCATAATTGTTTCTAGTTTATTTTTGGATTGTTCTTGTTTTCCTTTAATTTCACATTAGACTTACATGCAACACAGCTGCATGCACATACACAAGTTCCCTGCCTGCTTCTCCTAGAGATCTGGGATGGTTTTGAGGATAAATTCACATTTACAACCAGTCCAAAATTCTTGAGTCAATTTCTTGTGAACAGCTACATAATACTGGGACGTACATTGTCTATGAGACACAATGTCAAAGTTTGATTTAATGTGGTACTTACAGCAAAAAAGATCAGATGTGTGAATTAGGGGTGTACAGATGAAACAACACATGTCACATGTCACAAATTGTTGGAACAGGATGTTTGGCACTCTTGATTCAAACTTGTTTTGGTTTAGTAAGGCCTATAAACCAAATAATTACAGGTGTAATATAACAAAGTCTAATTACTATCTGCTTCTTGGCAAGTAACTAGTAGTTCCAGAATATTTGTAATTTATTGTCAACTTTGACAACTTTTTTGAAAACTATGAAACCTGTACTGTATGTACACTGTTTTATTCCCCAACACCTTATTATTAAAACAAAACAGATAAGAGTCAAGCAAGAACTGGATTGATAATTATAACTGATAATGGATTTGGATATGATCAGATCCTTTCAATGTCCACCTCAACAACAGAATGTGGTCCACCTGAAAGAGGAGACTGCCTAGGAAACTGGGATGTGTCATCATTATCCTGCCAGTACTGCAAATAGCCAAGGCTTACCTTTGCATGAACAGGTCTCTAGTAATCCCATAGAATATCTGGTGTGGTTGTGTGTGCGTGTGTGTGTGTGCACATGTGTGTGAGCATGCATCAGCAGTGTAATCTGAGGACCTGAAATCTTGAGCCAGCGATGGGAAGCTCTGTGCCATAGATGGCCAAGAATTTTGATGTTTTTATTGCAGCCAAGTACTACACAAGGTGAGTTGACTGATTTTGGACAAAATTAACAAAATAAAAGGAACTACTTGCTAGTTCAAGTTGTTTTGGTCTGTGAATTAACCTGTTATAGTGTTTGGTTGGGGTTAAAAATCCCTATGTACTTTTAGTACTCAGTGGCAAATGGTTGTCCACCCTTGCATTAAGCAGTGGAGACACTTTGTGCACAGTAAAGGCTGCATTTGGAAGGAGGGACAGAAAAGAGTCCTGCTTCTCCATTATACCAACATTGCCTATAGATGTATCTAAAGATCTTGCTTGTTATTTAAAGAACTAGCATTTGATCAATGTTAACATTTGAATAGAAGTGTTGATGATGTAATGCAGGCTGTCCTGTTTCCTGTTTGGTGTTTTTGTCTGGCCATCACCAGCCCCCCTGGTGGTCTTTACTGCTGCCATAATAAGGGCAGATTCAGATCAAATCAGGTGCTGCTTCGAAAGCGCCAGTCCTCTCATTAATTTGAGTGGGGGTGGTCGGTTTAGGCTGCGGCGGTGTGGGCCGCAGAGGATGCCGGGAAAAAACCGCAGCAACCTGCGGCGGAAAAGTTGAAACAGAATAAACTTTAGGAGAAACGCAACCTGACGTCACGCTGTGGTGGCCAATCCGGCGACCAGACCGGTCAAACTACTCTACAGTCAGCCTGAAATATCACTTAAACCAGGCACTATCCAGGCAGAGTTCATAGACCAAACTATGATACTCTCCCAGTTGTGTCCTCACTTGGTTTATTTTGTGTACCCAGCTTCGACATCTGTGTCTGGCTTGCAGTCTGAACTGAAAAATAGCGATACCAAGACGCTTCCTTTTGGTTTGTGTTAATTTGTTTTAGAGAGAGACAGTGGTGGTTGAGCAACCTAGAGAGTGGGTGAGGTAAGGGAGCTCTGGTAGCGAGAAAGCCGGTGAATCAGATAAATAAAGCGTTATTTTCTGATTGTTTCACATGGGGTTACGTTCTAAAGCACAAATGAACAAGCCCACACTGCCGCACAACCCTGCAGCTAATCGCTGCAATGCCTGATTTTGGTATGAATACAGCCTAACTCAGCAGCCTGAAGGTTGGACCACATCCAATCAGTGTATATATGTGCTGCAGTCAGAATGTTTTTGCGGTGTATTTTGAGCATCTCCTACTACCTGAAACTGCTGGATAATGCTGTAATCAGTATCACAATAGCTGTACAAATATATATTCAATATATATGTCACGCTAACCGGATTAATCACAGACTAAAACACATCACATTAAACTGCATGATGACTTTTTTTTGATGACCACATGATGATTGAGTGGAAATAACATGGTCCACCCACTGCAGACTGGATCTTTAACTCAAAATGTGTGCCAACACTACTACCTACACTTACCTGAACAACTGCTTATCTAGCTCAGATAATGTCATTGATCAGTCTGGTGTATAAGTAGTTAATTACTAGTGGTTTTGTTCCTTGTTAAGTGTTTAGCTGAATCTGTCGATGCAGCAGCAATGATGTATGTTAATGTGTGCAAATCTCCATAGTGACAGAGTGATGAGAGCCAGCTCCTCTGATTGGCTCTTTTCATTTCTATGAGCACACCTGGCTCTCTTGAGGTCTGTTGGGAAAACAGGATCTCTTCCCCCATCTCATTTAAGTACTTTAATCAGCACATGAATGTGTGTGGAGTGGAAAGTGTGTTCATTTCATTCCAAGGTGCTGTTTCTGTCTTATTTTGCTTTTTTCTTATTACTACAGATCAGTAAGTTCAGTGAGTAGGTACATCCATTGTGGTGTCCATAAAATTCAGTAAAATCTTTTCTGCATTAATGTTTGCGACAGAACTGGATATTACAGCCAATGATTTTATGCATAAGTAGTCTTGTGCCTAAAGAGTCTGAATGGTTTTAGCTTAACAGCTGTTACCTACTCAGCCCCTTTGCTTTCCTGTCTGCTTTTACTTCCTCTAAAGACCAGAGAATGCAGTTTGCTACCGGCAGTTAGCTTGTCGTGTCATGTAAGGTCATAGTATCGAAACTTAATATTTGGGTTCTCAACTAAATTGTTTACAATATTTTGTGCAAGATAATACTGTTGAGTAGCCCCTTCATAGATTTTACCCTGAATCTGCCGATCATGGGTAGCAAATCAGCATAATTTTATCCACAAGGTGTTGATAAATATACTGTATATTATACAGCCCAAATGTGAAGTAATTGTTCCTTGTAAACTGCCACTTAGTCTGTTGAGAAAGCCTTCAAAGCTTTACCGCTCTCTTTATTTAGCAATGAATCATCTCATTTCAGAGTCCATGTCTTCCTTGATATAGGCCTAAGCATGGTTGCGAAGCTCTTCATCCATCCCGAGCTGCTGTGTGTATCACTTAGCAACAGTTACCCTTTATATGAAGGTGGAGAGAAACGCGGTGAGATATGATGTGAAACAAAGATTCTGGGCTCGATTCAAAGCCAGGACAGTTCAGTGACATGATCTGCATAGCCATCAAGGTTCAATAGCTTAGCATCTTTTTACATATTTTCTCTGGAGAGATAAATGTGTGCTTTTGGTTTGATTAATTTATTCCATAGAATTAA